>NC_081405.1:267188691-267311191 GCF_030272615.1 Cryptomeria japonica | reverse complement strand
TATAAACATATTATATATACAATATCATATTATACACATATTATATATAAAATATCATATTATACAATAGCGTGTACGTGCTCTTTATAGTAAAGGTAGCGCGTACGCGCTGCTTACACTATAAGTACCCCGTACGCGCTTTTGACTGTTTAGGCTTAGAAATAGGCCTGGATGACAAAGCTACGATTTGGAAGTTTGATTTCCCTCCATTTCTCTCATTTTTGACATGTTTTATTTTATCAACTTGGTTTATCGACTTTGTCATCATCAGGTTTACACTTCATAAAGTGGGTATTTCTAAAATTGCCACCATATTTTCACCCATCTTCTGAGATTTCTAACCATATATTTTCTTTTCAATTTGAACAACAAGAACATATTATTATTGAATTTCTTTTACCAGTGTCTCCATAGTTATCATAGACATAGGTGCACTAATTTTTTGAATAACTTTTGATATACTTATCCAAATTTAAAAAACTTTATATATTATTGTAGTGCACTTGATTCTTTAAAATTAAAAAAAAAATTGTATTTTCAATTTGTTTAGTGCAACTTATGATTCGCACATGAACAGGTACCTAATTTTTCAGGATGTGCTCGATTGGAAAAATCATTAAAAAAAAAATACTCAACAAAAAATTACAAAAAAATACACATCTTCTAGTGCTCACTCTTAACTATCTTTCTACCAAAGGATTTGTCAAAATAATAAATCTAACTATGACTTTTTTGATGCGCATGTCAGACACTATGTTATGTTTTTAAAAAAAAATCAGGGTCATTTTTACGTGCGCGAAGGATTTGACCCACTTAATCTTATCCAATTTTGAAAAAGTTTAGTAGTTTGGAAACTATATTAAGAGTACTACAATATTTGTTCTTTGATTATCTTCATATCTTGAGTGGATGACTTTCAAATTTTGCCTCCAAGTTCAGGTTCACCTGATAAAAAAAAAAAGTGTCCACTTATACCCCCCTTTTTGACCACCATCTTTGTGCACTCACCCACATATCAGAGATTATATAATTGGATAAAATATTTAAAAAAGTATTTTAATCTTACTATTAAAAAAAAAAAAAGACTTGTACAATTTCTTAACAAAAGAGTATCCTATCCTCATCATATCAAAATGAACAAAATAAGTTTGCTCCCTTTTACAAAGGAAAAGGATATCAAGGTGAAAGATAAGATAAGCTTATTATAGATACTACTATTAAACATTTTAATATTATTGATCACACATGATATAAAATACATAAGAAATTACAACAAAAAGTATTTGTTTGGTTCCCTTTGTTTCTACCATAATGAGATCTCGAACAAACTTGAGCATAACTTTAGTAGTGTTAGCTGTCGGAAATTAGCCCCGAATGTACTAGTGCCATGGGCAAACTCGTCTCTCAATAATCATACCATATATAACCCTACCCCATCCAATCAGGAATCCATGGCATCTCCTGTCAAGAATCAAAAGAACTCTTATAAGACTACACAGTATGACCGTCAGATCATCATAATCCTCCTCCAACTATCCCCAAGCAATCTCATATCGACCACTCATGTGAAGATCCTACTCCTCACACTTAAATAGTCGGCATAATCCTGCGATACCTACCCTATGATCATAAACAACCCTCTCATCAAGCATCGAGATATGGAGTATACGCCAAAAATCCTCTAGTGCAATGGATGCCTCACTAGTGGGAAGATGAAAGGAGCACATCTCAGAGTGCCACCACTCAACCAAAGTAGTGATCAAGACCCTATTTGCTGTAACCTCAAGCAAATGAAGAGAGTGATACAAACCAACATGTTGAATCAATGCAACATCCTCGGGAAGTAACTAACCTCGAAGATCAAGTCCACTAGGCCTAGTTTGCCTACAACCAAGCACACCAAGTGTCTCTTACAAAAAAGTGATCAAAATGTCAGATACAATATTCACATGACAAAATATTAGTCATACATATTTAAAAATCATGGCAATCAATGAATGCGATATGTTAATGACAAATGCAAACTTTTGCAATACAATTAAAATGCATGTGAAACATTTGACATTATTGCGACACATTTAACATACATGTGAATTTGCTAGTCTTTTGTGCAACATTTAACATCTATGTGACACAGTTTTACGATTGGGAAACACTTAACATGCATGTGCAACATTTAGAATGAATGCGACATAGTTGATATACGATTGTGAAATAAATAAAAAAGTTGGCTTTGGAAAAAAATTGAAAAAAATGGAAAATAAGGCGAAAACAAGCAATTTTTTTTGGAAACATACCATGCCTTTGGTCCCAAGTGGTCTCTAGTACGATCTAACTCACTCAGACAAGTGTAGTTGCACTCTGTGGCCAACCATCATACTCAAAAGGATGTAAGAAAGCTCTAAAATCGTAAAAGACTCAATGAACTCAAATGAAAGCAAATGAGAAAATAAAGGGGTAAAATTTCTATTTATAGCTCAAAATTAGGGTTTTCCCCTCTTTGACGGTTGTGGTTCCCTTGAACTTTAATGCAATTGTAGGATAGACAAATGAACTTGAATCGCATGAAACTGGAAACTATTACTCAACGACATTGTATCATTAAATTGGTCTCAGTTCCATAATTTTTCGACCACTTTTCTGAGGGGCATATTTACACCCTAAGTGTTCTTGGGGCATACTAGGGCATATTTTTTTCATTTTCTTTGAAACAACATTGTTTTGACATTGTATCAAAGAGAGGCAAATGTAGACACCTAAAAATATCTTATTACTTGTACACTAATTATTCGTCTTTGTTACTTAAATAATTCTTTAATTATTTAATTAATCCAATTAATCTTATTCTTCTGAACTAATTTGATCATCATCCTTCACATTACTAATTATTCAATTTCCAACGCTTTATCAATTAATCATTTAACCCTTTCTCAAATATTAAGTATTTAATTAATTGTGATTTAATTCTTTAATTAAATAATCTTTATTATTTAGTTGATTCCATTTCCAATGGTTAAATAATTTCATTTAAAATATTTTATTAATTCATTCATTCTCCAAATCCCCAAATTTGAATTTCAACTAATTTCAGCTAATTCCAATTCTCCCAAATTTGATTTTCACCAAATTCCAATTTCATCAAATTTCAAGTAAATGTGCATTTCAATTTCATCATTCGAAAATCAAAATTCAAATTCAAATAAAAATGAAAATGAATTTTAATTCAAAATTCCTATAACACATGTTGAAAATCATGACTGATCAATCAAATCAGTTAACTCTTCAATCTCCATTTTTAACTTCCAATCATCTTTTTCTAACAAACCAATCAATCCAGTCATCTCCCTAGTTAACTCAGTTAACTAGCTAATTTACCGACTCAACTATTCAATCGATCCACATAACAGATCATTCAAAGGAGTTAACTGATCAATCATACCAGTTTAACTATCAATCAGCAGATGCGTTCACTTGAGTTCCATTTCTCACCCAATCTTCCCCAAAAATCTATAAAAGTAGCATCAATTCTCCATTTTTCAACAATCACGAACTTTGAATCTTTGTGCCATATGCAGGTAACCAGCATGACATTTGAGAGCTAGCATAAATCAAGGACGAGAAGAACAATGGAAGCGACATGGATAATAGGGAGTTATAATTAGATATATTTGATTAAAATCTCTTATTAGGCTAATACTTTCATTGATTTGTGTTTAGGATTGATTTACTAATTAAAGATTCGTGATTTCCTTTTACCCTAGTTAGCTTAATTTCCATAATGATTTTAGACATGAAAACACTAGGTGTGAGAGGGTAACATGTGATTACAATAAAATTGAAAAGAAAACACCGTTTGAAAGGTAACATGTAATAAAGATTCAAAGTTCCTCTCACACAACCACTCACTTAATACCTCTGCCTTTGTGATTACCGAACGATTCTTCCTTCATTTTGTCGTCACACTCCTTTCTTTGCCTGTGTTCATTATGTTGTCCCTTACTCTACCAATCTACTATGTGGTTTGCAGCCTCTCATACATCTATTCCCCATGCATGACTATTCCTACCTTATGCGCTCTTACCTCTCTATTCTCCCTTCCTGCATGAACACTGTTTTTTTCTACAACCCCACACTCATTTTGTATCCATTCCTTTATTTGCAATTCTAAGGTGGTTTCGATCTTCTAGCTACGGCTCTATTGATCGGCCTACCTTGCCTCTTTCATTATTCTCATCGACCACCACCCTTTTAAGCACCTACTGACGACCTCCTTTTATTCTAACTTTGACCTTTTGTTTTCACCCTTTTGTTTCCCAACGATCATAACTAATTCTTTTAACCCGTTCCATTTTCCTCCAAAATTGCTCATTAATATTTAATCATTCACCTCCTCCTGCCAAAGGCAACTATATCGATTTATCCAACATTTTGCCCATGTGACAATAGGAACTCCAAGCTTCTTACTTAGCAAACCAAATTTGTAAACAAAACATAAAACCAAACAAAATTTACAATAATAATAATAATAATAAAACAAAATGTTGACTAATATTCTACATCACTAAGTTTGATGATGAAATTGCCAAAGACAAGGATAAAACCTTGTTGAAGGAAGAAATGAAGAGAATCTAAAATTTTATTTTACTCTCTCCCCCATCTCTATCAATATAAAGAGTTGCCATTGATAACATCAAAGTGTAAAAAAGGGAGTGGGAATAAACCCCAAAAGTAGAAATGAATTTTTAAAGATTGAGAAATATTTTATTTCCCAAAATTCATTGAACATAATATCCGTGTGCACTTTCAGTGATTGCCACCTAAAACCAAATCAACACGGTTCGAATTGGATGAATGAAAAAGAATCTGTTTTTTTAATGTGATGTGCTGTAAATAATTTGCCTCGGTAAATAATTTGGCGCAAAGACATTCACTAGAATATTCTGGTGGGGGGACATGTGGGTCCCATCTTTTACACTAAATTGTTAAAAAAATAATATATAATGTTTTTCATTTTCTGGATTCTACAAGTTTTTAAAATTATGGTCTCTTTACATTTTGTAATGATCTAAATTAGGTTTTTCATGGCGGATGCTTTTGTAATTTATTATTATTGGAATATTATATTTTTAAGCTTTTTTAATAAATATTAGACAGTAAAAATTATAAGTTTTAAAATATTTATAAAAAATCTAAAATCTTATTTATGTGGACAGAAATTTTTATCACATAATATTTGTTATAAAAATTATAAAATAAAATAATAAACTTTATTAATAATAATAAATCTAATTTAATTTATTAGTATGCTTTTCTTTATTTATATTATATGAATAATTATCTCATAAAGAACTTTGCTACCTGATTAAAATTTACTTTATTAGTTCAAACAAAGAATTTAGGATAATCCATTCTTTAAAAAGTGTTCAGTTTAAGCCCATTTCAAGTCCATTTCCATTTCCATGAAACTGACAGATTGAGTGGAGGTATTTTGCAGGAGGCTTTCTCTGCAATTTTAAGAATTAAAAATATTAATCTAGATTATTTATATTCTATGATCCAAAATCACATGTCTTAACTAACCTAATATGTTATTAAGATTTGAATGTATTAACCTTTTCTGCTTTAAATATTTAATTCTTCTCTCGTCAAATAGCTAAGAGATCTCTTGGTATGAATTATGAAACAAACGCCAGGGTGGTCTATTCTTGAAAACATTGTTGCTTTCTGCATTCTCTTCAACTTGTGTCTGCAAATTAAAATGAAGTTTTCTATTGCCAAGAAGAGCAAGGTATGCTCCATGTTTTCTTCAACCACTCTAATTTTGTTCTTTAGAACTGTATATCTTTATTTACAGTTTAACTAAGTTGGTGTTTCATGTTTATGGTGTTGGTGTTCCAAGTTAGTAGCCAGGAAATGGCTGAACTTAAAGAGCAAAGCAGACGAGTTCTATGCTGATGACATTTTTGAAGGTAAACCATATACTTCTAATATTTTGTGGGGAAGGATTTGTTCTTGAAAATTTGTTTGAGTTTATAGTTATAAATACAGTTATAGTTATAGTTATCGTGTGTTATCTTGATGATGGATCATAGAATATGATCCGAAATCTTGATTCAAAAAAATAAATACTATTAAAATCCAAAAACTTTCAAATATGAATACATTTGATTGTTTGAAGTTGAAGCCTTTTCTTTCAGACCACTTGTACATTACATATTTAACTGTAATTCTCACTGATTGAGTGAAACATGACAGGACGTTTGTTGAGGAAAACTGAATATGGCACACCAGTAAGGGTGGAGCCATATGCATCCCAAGGCACTGGCCTTCAAAATATAAGTTATGATAATTTGTATCATTAGATTGAATTGATTTGATTTTAGCATCTGCTAACTGCTAAGCAATAAGGAATGATGAACTGTTTATCCATTGCCAAAGTGAAAAATTCAAGAAATACATTTGTTTTAAATCATTTAACCAGATTTTAGTGTATAAGAACTTTGTGGTTGCAGCATATTTGTTGGAACATGGAATTTAGGAGGTATAACACCACACAATGAACTCAACTTGGATGATTGGCTGAATGCATCATGTCCAGCAGATATCTATGTTCTGGGGTAAAAACTATATCCCTTCATTGCATCCAAATTAGTTGTATGAACATAACTAGTCAGTTTGGCTTTTCTTTATGGAAAAAAAATAAGTATTCAAACAAAATCATGTAGTTTTTACAGTCTATTAAGATAATAGTAGTTGTTTTTGGATTAATCTGTGTGCAGTTTTTTTTTTATCAACGATTCATTTCATTCTGATAATTGAGTATGATCAATTATCAGAATGAAATGAATAGATAGCAGTACAGACATCTAGTAAACTCAGAATCTGAAGATCCGGATAAAAATCTTAAAGAATATTATTTGGTGCAATTATTTTCCTTGTAAGAGATTTTATATTTCAATTTCCCTGAACCTGCTATACTTAGCTTCATTAGATTTGCCATTACACCAGAATTTAGAGATGTCAATGAGCGTCGTCAAAAGATCAATTCCCAAAATGCAACATTTAATACTCATTGAAGCTAACATTTATCTTGCAGATCCTTCCTTCATATATTCAACTTTGTATTGCGTAATAGCATCTTCATTACCTTCCCTCCTTTCTACCTTGGATTTACTCTAACAAAGAATATCAGAATATCCACCTACATGTTTGCATTTTATTGCTAACAATGTGTCACATCATTAACTGTTCAGTTATACAGTTGTGAGCATCAGCATAATGCGATCAAGCATCTGATTTTCTTTATGTTTAACAGATTTCAGGAAATTGTGCCTTTGAATGCTGGGAACATCTTTGGTGTAGAAGACAGCGGCCCTGCTACAAAATGGTTAGCCCTTATTCGCCAAACATTGAACAGTAGCAGTTTCTCAACTTTTAGCTTGGATGGACCAAAAGAAACATCGGTACTTCTTTACAATTCCGATTCTGATTGTGGATGTTCTGAAACACATCAGAATTCTGTTTCTTACCAGAGTAATTCCTTCCAGATTTTAAACTTTCATTCCAGACAAAATAATGAACTTAAAACTTCGTTAAAACAGAAGCAAAAATTCAACCTTGCTGATTATGCCTCGTTTGGATCAATTTCATCAGAGGAAGAAAGTGACTTCAGTGTGAGATATTCCTTATCAGAAATATCTGATTCAAGTGAGGAGTCAAATTACTGTTTGGTAGCTAGCAAACAGATGGTTGGCATGTTTCTCTGTGTTTGGGTGAGAAGTGATCTGAGACAGCATGTCAGAGATTTAAAAGTCTCTTGTGTTGGCCGAGGGCTAATGGGTTACCTTGGCAAAAAGGTAAGAAAAGCATAATCTATCATTCAACCCTAAATTCAAAAGTAGAAACATTATTGACAATCATTTCCTTAATAAGTATTTTACATTCTTACAGGGCTCCATTTCCATCAGTATGTCATTCCAAGGTACAAGCTTCTGCTTTGTTTGCAGTCATTTGACCTCGGGAGAGAAGGGATGTGATATGATACGCAGGAATTATGATGTCATGGAGATTTTAAAGAGGACCCACTTTCCACAAATGGACAAGATCTTAGGAAAGAAAACTTCGGAAAGCATTTTGGAGCATGAGTAAGCTTTATTTATGTATTCATATACTATGAATTGAAATTGAAATTTATCATCTAATATGGCCTTGTGATTCTATTGGGCAGCCGAGTAATTTGGCTTGGGGATTTGAACTATCGCCTTGCACTTCTGTAAATGTAAACAGACTGTGATGACTTTCAGAACAATCAGAATTCTGAGACAATAAATTTATATTGTTATTGTTTGATATGAAGAAATATAAAACTGATTTTAATATTTATCAGTTTGCCTCTGTAGATATGAAGATCAACTAATTATATGTATTCTCCTTTTACCGCATGTATCGTACTTTTTTTCTTATTCAATAATGGGAGGCGGATATATATCTTATGTCTTCATTGGATCGTGCCTCCACAGGGGATCACGATCCACATAGGGTCGTGACCCCTGTGTGGAGCCACGATCCTTCTACACCGGCGGATTTTCTTTAAACCAAACATCACATTTAGCAATTAATATGTTAGTTTAATACTAACTTAATTAAATCACAAGTAACATACAATCGAATTTCTGGGTGCTAATTATCAGATTACGATTTTGTTTACGACTGAGACTAATTTTAACACTCCCTCTTAGTCTTAGGAGTATAGATCTAAAACTTAATTTAGCTCAACACTAATCTCATGATAATTACATCACCTAGGTGTGAAGAATCATCCTGTGATTCTCACTTTGATATCTAATTTTAAGTATCAGCCTGTGATACTGAGGATATACTCACTTTGATATCCAATTTTAAGTATTAGCCTGTGATACTAAGGATATACTCACTTTGATATCCTTGTTATAGTATGTGCACTGATATTAATCTGCTTACATAATGTCTACTATAACTTATCATATTACTGATATTCAAATTGTCTGAAAACATTTATAAGATTGTCACCTTACAATTTTAAAATACAAGTGTTTATTAACTAAAGAATCGTCATCCTTTAGGAATGAACACAGGGAAAGGTTACATACTTCATATACTCAAATATATGACCAAGAAGTTTACATAATTTTAGACATCAATTACATTTTAACCATACCAAGATACCTCTTGAAGTGATCAATTTTCATTCTTTCTAGGGGTTTGGTGAGAATGTCAGCTGTATGATCTCCTGTATTGACATATTCCAGTTTTATTACCTTTCTCTTTGTCATGTCTCTTACATAGTGATATGGGATCTCAATGTGCTTAGATCTATCATGGAAAACTGGATTCACTGAAAGTTTAATGCAGCTCTGATTGTCACAATGAATGATAGTAGGCTTCAGAGTTTCACCAAACAGTCCTACTATCAATTTTCTCAACAATACGGCTTCCTTAGCTGCCATGGATGCAGCTATTTATTCAGCTTCTGTGGAGCTCTGAGCTACGGATGATTGTTTTCTGCAGATCCAAGATACCATAGCTAATCCTAAGTTGAAACAACATCCTGAAGTGTTCTTCCTGTCTATCACGCTTCCAGCCCAGTCTGAATCAGAGTATCCATGTAGGTTCAATGCAGTGTGTTCATAATGCAGTCCATAGTCCAAGGTACCTTGTAGATATCTCAATATATGCTTTACTGCAACCAAATGTATTTCTTTGGGTTCAACTATGTGTTGGCTGAGTGCATTTACTGCATAACATATATTAGGTCTGGTATTGACTATGTACATTAATGATCCAATAATCTGTCTGTATAATGTTGAATCTGCAAATTTGGAATCTGCTATAGCTTCTTTTAGTTTATGTAGGTTTGTTTCCATAGGAGATGACATAGGCTTCCAATTCATCATTCCAAATCTCTTCAGAATGTCAATGGTATATTTACTTTGATTTAGATAAATACCATCTGGTTTTTGCCATACTTCTAATCTAAGAAAATAATGGAGTAGACCTAAATCCTTCATCTCAAACTCTAAAGCTAGTTCCTATTTGCATTTTGCAATGAGACGACCTTCACCTGTAATTAATAAGTCATCTACATATAGTATAAGTATCAACATTTCACCTTTGATTATTTTGAAATACAGATTTGGATTAGCAATATTTTTAGAGAAACCTATCTCTAATAAGTAACTGTCAATTCTTTCATACCATGCTCTGGGAGCTTGTTTTAATCCATACAGTGCTTTCTCTAACTTGCATACATGTGTTTTAGCATTATTTACCTAAAATCCTTCAGGTTGCTCTAGATATACTTCTTCTTCAATTGTTCCATTCAAAAATGCAGTTTTTACATCCATTTGATGAACTTTCCATCCTTTCGATGCTACTATAGCCAGGATTGTTCTGACAGAAGTGTATCGTGCAACAAGTGCAAATGTTTCTTCATAGTCAATTCCTTCCTTTTGTGAGAAGCCTCAAGCAACAAATCTTTCCTTACGTTTTTCTATACTGCCATCAACAACATGCTTAATTTTAAAAAGCCATTTAGAAGATACAACTGATTTTCCTTTAGGTCTAGGCACAATTTTCTACACATCATTCTTTAAGATAGATTGATATTCCTCTACCATGGCATCCTTCCATACTTGTTTTTTAAGAGCCTCTTCGACACTTGAAGGTTCAACATTTATGAGGTTTGTCATTAGAGTAACATAGCTAGAAAACTTTGAAGGTCTTTTGCTTTCTCTAACTGTTCCTCTAGGTGCTGCAAAGGATTCTACTTCCTGTACTATTTTAGTGGCCCATAGTGGTCTCTTCCTGGGATTCTCTGTTGTAGTGTTCTCAAGTTCCAAGGTGTTATCCTCAGGATGCTCCCTTTGAGTTTCAAAAAGAGAATCTTTTTCCAAATTAATGGAATTAGTTGGGATTTCAGGTGTGATTGAACTCCTTGTTTTGTTAATAGCTATATCTTCCTCAAATATGACATCTCTGCTTAATTCTATTTGTCTTTGACCAGGGATGAATATTCAATAGGCTTTAGATGTTTCGCTATATCCTACAAAAATCCCTTTCTGTCCAGTAGGTTCTAATTTAGTTCTTTTCTCCTTAGGTACATGAATATAAACATGACATCCAAATATTTTGAGATGGCTAATATCAGGTTTAATTCCAGTAAAGACTTCTTCAGGAGTTTTGTCATCAATATGATAGTGAGTTCATCTGTTTTGAATGTATACAATAGTATTAGTGGCTTCTCCCCAAAGTGCAGTTTCTAGGTTTTGATCTAACAACATAGCTCTTGCCGCTTCTACTATTGTTCTATTTTTTCTTTCAGCAACCTTGTTTTGTTGAGGATTGTAAGGTACAGTGAACTCCCTCTTAATCCCAGCATCTTTACAAAACTCTTTAAACACTTTTGATGTGTATTCCCTACCATTGTCAGTCCTAAGAGTTTTGATTTTCCTACTAGAGTGATTTTCTGTAATAGTTTTGAACTCTTTAAATTTCCTAAGAATATCTTCAGATTATTTACTTTTAAGGAAATAAATCCAAGTTTTCCTAGAAAAATCGTCTACAAAGATTACATAGTATAATGTGTTTCCTAGTGATGGTTCAGACATAGGCCCACATAAGTCAGAGTGAACTAGTTCTAGTACCCCTTTAGTTTTTCTAGAACTGCAAGGAAAAGAGCTTTTAGTGTTTTTCCCTAGTGCACATCCTTTACAAACATCTTAATGAATTGGCTTTAGTTTAGGTAGTCCTGTGACTAATTTCTCCATAGAGGGTAGAGCACGAAAATGTAAGTGCCCTAGTCTTCTACGCCAAATTTCTGCTTGATCTATGACTTCATGAAGTAAGGTTTGATTTGGCTCATTACACAATTCATATAAGTGCCCTTGTCTGTAGCCAATCACTTGTGCTCTTTTGAAGGTGGCTATTTTTGGCCATGTCATTACCTTTCCTTCTATGAATGAGGCTCTATATCCGTCATCCTCAAGTGCAGAGATAGAGACTAAGTTCCTTTTGATGCCTGGTATAAATAGTACCCCGGTGAGTTGGATTGAGATTGCAGACTTCAGTCTGATTGTACATGTCCCGACACCCTTTACAGGATGTGCAAAGTCATCCCCTATTGTTACCTCTTCATTTGATCCCTTTTCCATTGAGTCTAGTAATTCTTTGAATCCGGTGACATGTCTTGATGATCCACTGTCTATCACCCAAGTGTTAGACTTGTTTGAAGCTTGACTTGATAGTGCTGAATATAATACAAACTTCTCAGATTCAAGTTCTATGTTCCTCTCTACTTTGGTGAATGATGCCTACTGTTTTACTTTATCAGGACAGTTAAATGACATATGTTCGTACTGATCACATCTATGACATTGGATTTTTGACATGTCTTTCTTATGAAAGCTTTTCCCATGATGAGATTTTCTCTTCTTGAAGTTTCTCTTCTTGCCTTTCTTACGGGAGTCGGTATTCAGAATGTGGAGGTCTTCATCTTTAGTTTTGTGATTTCCCCTTTTTATTTGCCTTGATTCTTCAAGGAGACAGTCATCCCTTAGTCGATCAAATTCTGTGAATTTATCCCTTGCATTTATGCCTTGTTTGAATGATTCCCAGGATTCAGGTAATCCGTCTAGGGTAATCATTGATAGTTCTTGCTTCTCGACATGATAATCAAGTTTTTGCAGTTGATCTCTGAGTGAACCTATCCTCATGAAGTATGAGTTTATTGTTTCACCTTTATTTATACTTATGTGGTTCAACTATCTTTTTAGAGCTAGGGTTTTGCTCGGATTGTTTATTTCATACGTCCTTTCAAGGGTTTTGAACATTTCATTTGCATTGTCATGTTTTAATATAAGTGGTATTATGTGATCCCTTATTGCATCTATCATGATTTTTTACAGCTTTATCATTTCCTTCATTCCATACAGTTTTCTCAGGTTCGTCTACAGGTTCAGGCTTGTCTTCTTTTATGAATTTGATTACTTTGTTCTCTTTTAACACTATCATAATTTTGACTTTCCAAGCCAAAAAAATTGTTGCTCCTTTGAGTGTGTCCTCGAATCTAATTGTGTTCACCATTTTAGAACTCTTCAATTTTGTAAACTTCACTTTCAGTCTATTCGGATCTTTAAGTAGTTAGGCTCTGATACCATGTAAATGTAAACAGACTGTGATGACTTTCAAAACAATCAGAATTCTCAGACAATGAATTTATATTGTTATTGTTTGATATGAAGAAATATAAAACTGATTTTAATATTTATCAATTTACCTCTATAGATATGAAGATCAACTAATTATATGTGTAGTCACATAAATCTGTCCACTTAATTAAATGAATACTTAGTATTTATTTGATTATTTAACCATCAATTAATAATTAATTAAATTAATATTTAATTAATTCATCTTAACCCTCTTCTCCTATTAATTAAATAAATTATTCAATTTATTTGATTTAATTCACTTAACTAAATTCATACCATTAATTAAATAAATAAATCATATTTGTTTAATTAAATCTTCTCTCACATTTAAATAAATTAATATTTATTTAAATCCCCCAAAATCCCACCTCTCACATTTAAATAAATTAATATTTATTGAAATCCCCCAAAATCCCACCTCTCACATTTAAATAAATAAATCATTTATTTAAATCACCTTTATACTCCACCCACTTGTATTTTCCTACAAAAGCAAGTTGCACAACTATTTTAAATAAATCATTTATTTAAATCACCTTTATCCTCCACCCACTTGCATTTTCCTACAAATGCAAGTTGCACAACTATTTTAAATAAATTATTTATTTAAAATCCTATTTATCCTCACCCACTTGAAACCTTTGATGGTTTCCCTTAAAGTCTTCAAACTTGATGGCTTTAAAGTCTTCAAACTTGATGGCTTCCTTCTATAGTCTTCTTAAGACTTTAATGGTTTTCCTTAAAGTCTTCAAGCCTTTAATGGTTCCCCTCAAAGTCTTCAAGTATTTTAATGCTTTATCTTCCTTTTTCTCATTTAAATAAATTAATATTTATTTGAATATTTATCCAAATACAACTTGCACACATTTATTGAAATAAATGAATTTTTATTTTAATAAAATCCTATTTTCCCTCACCCACCAAATCCACTTGCAAAATCTAATCCCCTTCTAGATTCTTCTAACCCCTTCCTAATTGACTTAATCCATCCCCTAATTATTGTCACATTCCTAAGCAAAATGGAGTCACTTCTCAAAGCCTAAAAGTCTTTGATAACCATTAAAGACTTTCAACCTTCAACCACTAAATGTCTCAAAGTCTTGGATAACCTTTGAAGGCTTTCAACCTTCAACCACTAAATGGCTCAAAGTCTTTGATAACCTTTAAAGGCTTTCAACCTTCAACCACTTAATCCTCAAAGTCTCCAATAACCATTAATGGTTACCTCAAACCCTCCCACATGGTTAAAACATTTGTTTTGACTCAACCTCTACCCAACCCAAGGGTCTCATCAAGCCTTTAATGCTTTGACCATGATTATCTCTTAATCATTTGCACAAAGGTTTATCCTTGCATTAACTCCTAATCCAGTGGGTAATCCTAATTTAGGCTTGACCCTTACCTTCTAGATAACCATGAGGTCTCCTCAGGCATTTAATGCCTTCAACCTCTTCTCTCAACCCAATCTTATGTTGACACTCGTCACCATTTCATTGGTGCAAATTGTGCACATGGATCTCCAACTTTCAAGCTTGACCTTTGATTAAACCTTTCAATCCTGGCCATCCATTGCTCCATTTTTCCTATAAATAGAGCCCATTCCTTCATAATCCAGATCCTGAAAACTTGTATGCATTTAGGCTATAGACATTTTTAGAGAGCATTTAGCATAGCATAACTAAAATCTTGTCTTTTTGGTAAAATCAATCATTTTAGCATCAATAGCATAGTATTTAGCTTTTCATTTCATATTTGAAGCTTAATATTAAATCTCAATCCTCCATAAGCATCCATAGTGCAAAAAGCTGCTGAGAGCTACACTCTTTTGGAACTTGGAGAGGAGAGGAACAAGGGAGAAGGAACTAAGAGTATGTTAGGAGGTATTTGGAGATGCCTCATCATGTTTGCTTTGATAGTTAAATATGCTTGCATGCTTGTAGTCTCTCTTTTGGTATGCCTTTTTAGATTAGTTTTCGATTGACTAACACTAATGTTTTGTGTGTTTTTGTGTTATTTGATCATAGACTAATCTTGTGCCATTTAGGAGGGCATCAATATGTATTCTCCCTTTACCGCATGTATCGTACTTTTTTTCTTATTCAATAATGGGAGGCGGATATATATCTTATGTCTTCATTGGATCGTGCCTCCATAGGGGGTCACGATCCTATGTGGAACCGGTCACGATCCTATGTGGAACCACATGGTTCCACATAGGGTCATGACCCCTGTGTGGAGCCACGATCCTTCTACACCGGCAGATTTTCTTTAAACCAAACATCACATTTAGCAATTAATATGTTAGTTTAATACTAAATTAAATCGCAAGTAACATACAATCGAATTTCTGGGTGCTAATTATCAGATTATGATTTTGTTTACGACTGAGACTAATTTTAATAACTTCAACATGCAGATACTAAAATACTTGTGGAAAGAAATGATTGGGAAGCTCTGTTGGAAAAAGACCAGGTGGGTACATGATCTTCATAGCTGAGCTCTACTAGAGTTTGAATGAATCTTCAAAATTAATTTTTCTGTAGAATCCAATCGTGATATTTGTGAACTAATCCAGTTTGCAATGCATATGGCAGCTTCTAATTGAGAAGAAAACAGGGCATATATTCGAAGGATGGAATGAAGGCAATATATATTTCCCTCCTACGTACAAGTATTGCAGAAATTCAGACCACTATGCAGGAGAAAACATTGTATCAAGAACAAAGGGGCGCACACCAGCATGGTAACTTCAATTAATGTACTTTCATGCTTTTGGTCAAGCACAGTATTTAGGGATAGAAGTAAATTTTCTATAAACTTTTCTTTTTT
Organism: Cryptomeria japonica; assembly: GCF_030272615.1. Classification (NCBI taxonomy): domain Eukaryota; kingdom Viridiplantae; phylum Streptophyta; class Pinopsida; order Cupressales; family Cupressaceae; genus Cryptomeria; species Cryptomeria japonica. The sequence continues at coordinate 267,295,115 of NC_081405.1, read as the reverse complement.
CCTAATGCTTGATGTATTCTTTCTGTACGATCTTTTGATCTGCAGGTGTGATCGTATTCTTTGGTATGGAAAAGGCTTAAGACAGCTCTGTTATGTATGTGGAGAATCAAAGTTCTCTGACCACCGTCCTGTTTATTCAATTTTTATGGCTGAGATAAAATTGCTAGACAAAATATATTAAAAAAATCTTTAGTGAGCTCAGGGACGATATTCCAGAAGGAAGAGATTACGCCCAAACTAAGACCACTGATTAAGTTATCATATACTAATTCTCATATACTTGATATTTGGTGATCAAGTTGTCACCATTTATAATCTTTAGATACATGTTACCTTTATTAAGGACCGGTTAGCCAAAGTATAGCAAGAAGAAATGTGCAAGTCTCTTAGTGTAAGCACTTGTTCTTGATAAAAGAATTATTTTTAATGTTTGGGTTCAGATATCATACCAATTTCAAATTGGTTTCAAAGGACATGACTCTATTCTTCTTTAGATTTTGTAAACCTTGATCTATATGGAATCAGATATATATATATTGTTAGAGTTATTTTTTATTAGCTAATAATTATTTAATTAATTATTAGTCTATTATACTCTATACTTAAGCTAAACTTAGGAATCTTATAACTCTTTAGGGTTTTCACCTTTAGGGTTTCGAGTATCCTTTTATAAGAATTCTCTCTTTGTAATTTCATAACAATTGTAATTATTGAATTGCATTCTTGTTGCACAATCAATATGACTCCTCTTTTCTGGATCTTTGAATTCTGGCCTCCATAGCTTTTTTGTTTCGCTCCTTCGGTACAGATTTGCATGCAGGTGATCCTTGGGAGCTATAGAGTTGATTTTTACTCAACTCCTATCTGGTATCAGAGCTCCAGATCTGCATGCCCCTATTCTCTTCATGAGAGATTTTGGGCCTTGTTCTTCAGATTTGTGTATTCGGGGGTTTGTGCAGTTGTTTTTTTCGATTTTGGGGAGTAGCTGATTTTTTGGTATATTTTGGTGCCAAAAGGACCTCACGGTTGGATTTAGGAGGCCGATTCCATGAATTTTGATATAAAATTCGATATATTTTGGTGAAAGTGTACCCAGAGGCAAAAAGAAAATGGTTTATGGGTCGTACGACCCTCTGTACATACAGATGCATGGCTATATATATATGGTAGTTTAACGGCTTTCCCAGGCCGACGGGGTTAACGTAGACCACCGACGATCACTTAACTGTCGGGGCCGCTTTGGCAGTTATCGCCGATCTCCCATGCGGTTATAGCCCGACGGTTTTTTAAATCGTCGGCTCCCACCGCAGGTGGTCAACACACCGCGCAACCACCCACCACCAGGTTGTCACCAGGTTTGTCGCCCGTCGCCCAACTACCACCCTGCCCTCTGCCTTTGTCGCCCCTGCACCACTCTCACATCGCCCAGGAGCCGCCAACCTGTTTCCGGCCCTCCCTTGTCTTTTCCGGCGATCGAATTTTTTTTGCAGGCACCATTTCTTTTTCTGGTGAGTTTTTCCAGGCAGATTGGTTTTTGGGCGGTGATGGCCATACAACTGTCAAATTTATGCTCACAGTCAAATGATGTCAGCACTGTGTAGGCAGCCTTCAGGCCCCTTTTGGGCCCATCCGAAGCACCTTTAGTCTTTTGGCCATACTTTGGGCACACATAAACATTTTTCAACAAATATTATATCGTCAGAAAGCTCTTTTCGAGCTCTATCCAGATCTGGTGTTTAATTCTTTTTTTTTTTTTGATGGTGTTTTTTGCTATCAAAGCCAAAGGTTCATTTTTGCACTCCGGGAGGCATAACTTGAGCATCCAAACTCCATTTTTTGAAAACTTTATATCGTTGGAAAGCTTATTTTGTGCACTTTCAGTCATAAAATTTTTATTTCTAGATTCTTCTTCAGATACATTTTATTCATTTTTTTGTTTTTCAGCACTCTAGTGAATATCTTGGATGTTTCAAGTACTCAGATCTCTTTCTTTGAGTAGGATGTCTTGTGTTTGGCTATTATTTCTTTCTTTCCAGCTTTATGTCTCTTCTGATCATTGTAGACATTTTTTTTTTGTAAGCATTTTCTGTATGCAAATGCACTGAGATAAAGTGCCACTATGCAATGTATACTTGGGATCTTGCACATCTTGTGTCTTATTGTACATGCACTACATTATAAAGTGCTATGGAGGGGTTGATGTTTGCCTTTGTTTTCCATCTACCTTTGTCACACGAATGTGTGTCAAGTGAGTGTTTCTTCCACGACACTATGTACTTTCTCTGCACCTTCGATGTTCTTGGTTCTTCGTCATGCAGTTCTTGTTGGTCGTTCTTTTCAGTGTACTTGTCCCTCTCCCTTTTCAACATTATGGGAGATTTCTCCCATTGTTCTAATGCTTCTTTGGTTCGATTGATCAGCTCTTTAGGCTTTGGTGTTTTATGCCATCAGTATATTCGAGTTCATTTGTTTGCCTTTGTTTGCCATTTGATTTGAGTAGTGTCATTTGATGCCACTCATGCAGATTATAGTCTTCTCTACCTGGTCATCTTCTATTTGAGTGGAGGTTCTCCAGATCAACAATTACTCTTTGACAGTGTTTGCAGCTTCTTCATGCTTTAGTGGCGTTCTTCATGATCTTTCTTTGTTCCTATTTTTTGGGACGTTCTCTTGTTTGGAGGCTTCTTCAGACCTTCACTAGTCTTCATCTCTTTTTGGAGTAGAGTTTTTCTCCCATGTGATTTTCTCTATTTATATGCCTTATAGAGACTCTTTTGTACTTGGGTAGCTCATCAGGCCTAGTTGTCGGGACCCATTGTTACTTTCATGCATTTTTGTTTACATGCATTTTTAGTCCTTAGTTGTTTCTTAGCTACTCCTTAAGTTCATCTTAAGGGGGGGTGTTAGAGTTATCTTTTATTAGCTAATAATTATTTAATTAATTATTAGTCTATTATACTCTATACTTAAGCTAAACTGAGGAATCTTATAATTCTTTAGGGTTTCAAGTATCCTTTTATAAGGATTCTCTCTTTATAATTTCATAGCAATTGTAATTATTGAATTGCATTCTTGTTGTACAATCAATATGACTCCTCTTTTCTGGATCTTTAAATTCTAGCCTCCATAGCTTTTTTGTTTCTCTCCTTCTGTGACATATTTGCATGCAGGTGATCCTTGGGAGCTATAGAGTTGATTTTTACTCAACTCATATATATATATATATATATATATATAAAGTTATTTTAGTTTTAAACATTATAAATGGTAAATAATTATGAGAAAGATTTCATTTTAAAATCATAAATTTGAAAGAGTCATATTAGATTCAAGCATTCAAGAATCACCTAAAAACAAAAATAATCTTTTATAGAAAAATAACAAGAAATAAATATTTGATTATATAATGTAATAATGATACAAGGATATATAATATACAAGCAAAGTCTTACTTATATAGGTAAAGTGAAAGGGCAAGACAATATAAGACTGACAAGTGTCACAATCATACAACATAAAACACAAAAAAGTAAATAACTTAAAAGAATACAACCTAAATGGTGACTAGTTAGGCAATATACCTCATGCATACCAATACTTCCCTTCACTACAACTTAGGAAGAAATAAAAAAAATATATGTAAAGACATCTTTCACAAAAAAAAATTGTAGGAAAAAACTTCTTTCCAAAAGAGAGAAAATAGAAAAGAAACATGAACAAGTCATAAAAGGAGGACTCAAGATGAGCCACTAAAGACTAAATCAATTAGGAATGCATAATCCAATGGTATTTGTAGAAGAAACTCCAACTCCAAAAGGAGAGATGAGGGATGAATTCTCAATTTATGTGCTTTTAAAATCTACTCAAGTCTTCATATGTTAGAATAAAAGGTGTTACTATAATATAATGAGGTCAAATCAATCTAACTCATAAAGAACAATATTCATAGACAAAAGATGATGATGTGTTAATTAGTGTGTTTTAACTATCATTAAAGATGACATAGCCATTTTCAAGTGTGTATGGAATGTACACATAAAGAGGAAGAACCAAAAAGTGGCCAAAACCATTTTTTGGTCTATTTTTCATATAATGCACAAGTGTTGACAAAAGAACCTCAATCAAAATCTAAGGTTTTAGTATTTTGTTATATGTAGTAAACATTGATGTGATAGAATAAAAATAGAGAATTTACATAAGAAATAGCTACAAATAAAATTATAATAAATTACACACACACATGCACATGTGTGTGCGTGCACACACACACACATCGATATCCATATCCATCTACATATACACATACGCGTGCAAATATATTTATATATATATATATATATATATATATATATATATATATATATGCTATGTATGTATGTATGTATGTATGTATGTGTACATATATATATGTATACACTCACATACATATACATATATTAATATATTTTAATGGCTTATACATGTCTTATTATTAACTTCTCATGATTTCCTATTTCTCACACATATTTAATTTATATGGTTCTGCACTATTTCGCACATAGTTTATCTCCCACTTTCCCTTCTTTATATAGCGTCTAAATGCCTTAATATTTTTCCATCATATCCCATCATAATAATCCTTAATTATTTTATTTTTATGAATTTACACTTTATCATATGATATTTTACATGTTAATAGCTTATTTAGGCACAGTATAGGTGTTTTAAGACTACTTAAGTGGTATATAATAGATTGTGGGCCTATAAATGATTCAAATTACATTTGTGGCGTCTCAGCAGCCTTACTGATTAGGTTTTCATTGACTCTAATACTATTCTTGATGTGCAGTGCCCTCTTACTACATAATATCTTCTAGAAAATCTTATTATTCTTTCCAAATGTTAAATTTTTATTTTATTGATTGATATCTTTCTCTAAGTCCTTTCTCAAGAATATCACTTTTACCTATAGTATTTCATGGTCCTTAAACTTTCTTTTATGACATCAATTTGTCTTTTTTATTCTTCCACTTACACTTTCAAATATATGATCTGCATCTTTGATCTTTCTTTGATTTTGAAATCTTTTGAAATATATAGTCATTGTTTCCCTATCATTTTATTTAGATTATTGATCTCATTGTAAGCACTATGAATTTCATCAAAGTCCATCTCAACATCTTCTTCTTCATTTCTAGAATACATACTTACCACATATTTTCTTAGGGTTTTCATCTCCATGAGTATAGCCTTTTTATTTTCACTTCCAAAATTATCCTCATGATACTCTTTAGATGAGTATCCTTCTTCCTTAGCATACAAGTTATTCTTCTTCTTACTCCAAATATTCTATTTCTATTTTTGACACAATGTGACCAATCATACCACAATTGAAACATTTTAATTGTAAGTTACTTTTTACTTGTTGAAACCTCTTTTCAATTTCCTAAAAAAGGTTGCTTCTTTTAGATATGAATCTTCACTTAATTATGAACCTTCTCTCTCCATAGATACCTTGAACGCTACCTCCTTTGTAGTAGATTTATGATTTATAATTCTCATTTTATATTTTGTTAATGTACCATTTAACAAATCCATATGTACCATTTAACAAATCCATAGTCAAAGTATTTACATCTTTGGCTTCTTCTATTGTAGAGACTTTTGGATCAAACATAGAGGGAAGGGATTTAAGTACCTTCTTAACAATCACTAAATATTTCACATATTCACCAATTCCTTGGACAGTGTTGACAACCTTATTAACTCAGAGTAAATAAGAAACAATTTTTTATTCCTTCTTCATGTTTAGAGCTTCAAACAATCCCTAGTATATTTGAAGCTTTGTCTCCTTTACTTTATCATCACCTTCATATAAATTGTATATTTTATCTCACACCTCTTTTGCAACCCTAGAATGCATTATTTTAACAAACTCAAAGTTAGCTAAACCACATAAAATAGCTTTCCTTGCCTTTGTATTAGTTTTGCATGCTCCTTTTCCAGGCTTGGAGGAGTATCTAGAATGTCATACCATCGACACAAATTTCTAAACATCATGACCTAGTGTCATCATATAGGATTCCATCCTCACTATCCAAAATGCATAATTAGATCGGTCAAACAAAGCTACCTTTTTTAAAGATAGACCTTCTCGAGCAATTGAGTGTGCCATACTAGATCTACCTCAAGCTATTAATCTTCTTGCAAGGAACTTGGCTCTGATACCAATAGAAGGGAACACAATATACTAAGATGGGTTGAATCAATATATGCCAATTTCAATGTCAATATGTAATAATAATTTCCATCGATAAATTCTCTACTTATCACAACCAAACTCAAATCCAAATCATTAGTATAATTTCCAAATCTTACTTTATCTTTAGGGTGGCTAAGCAGAAAACACAATCAAGCATCAACACATCAGAACACCATAAGTACATATAAATATTAAAAGGAAAACCCCTAGTGAGAATAGTGTCTTGGATCTATTACCCAAATCCAACCTCACAAAATAATAGATCACATACAATAAGAAGTAGGCACCAACCCATTAGAGACACCAATCCCCAAATCCTGCACAACCTACAGGAGACACTAATCCCCTAATCCAAGATTTGAGCACTGTCTCAGCATGTGAGCCACCAATCTCACCAAGATACAAATGATATAAATTGTGGACTTTCAGACTAAATACACAAATAGCTTTTATATTATCTTTTGATGAAACTACACAATGATTGGGATGCTACTCACATTGTATCACCCACATATCCTTATAGATCTTAAAATTACTAACACCCTAGGAATGAACCTAGATCAATTATATATATGAATTTAAATTAAAATTACATTCGTAGTTTGGCTTGGAACAAGATAAATGTATTTGCAAGCTGACCATAACAGTAACCCATAACCAAACATGTAATAGGTCAAGTCCAAAAGTAGACACATCACTCCAGAAGAAAGGGACACACTATGGGTTACCAAAAATGAATTCCATTGGTTCCAATCTATATTCACAAGCTATCTTCAACTGGCAGACATTACAATCCTCTAGCACATCAATTTGGAACATCAACTCAGTCTATCAACATAGCACAATGACTAGTCTGCCACTTCTAACCTTTTGTCTATTGAAGCTCAACTCCCAAAACTCTTTTATTTGATATATCATGAAAAACCTTACTTTAGTTCCAAACCATAGGCCATAGCTCTCAATTGCGAAGCATAAAATAGTACCAATGTAAACAAACTATCTGAGGAACAAACCTCAAAAAAATTCACTCTTTTTGGATGACCTCAAACAACAATAATAAATGCAATATGATAAAACAAACATTCTACAACATATATCATCAACATAACTTGTCACTATCCTTTTGAATCCTTCTGGAATAGTTCTAATGCATATATATAGACATGGTAGTAATTTCACTCTTTTTAGATACCTTGACATCAATAACAAAACTAACTAACACCTTTGATGTAAACAAAAACCTTTTCCAAATAGCCTTATCATCTAGGAATATTCTAAGTAAGGAAGTGTGACACGGTTTTCTTATCTTATGGTTTTCTTTTGCCATATTTGCTAGTATGAATGTAATATCTAATATTAAATAAATTTTGTATCATTGTAAACCATTCTTTATTAATGGTATTTTTAAATATCACAAATAGATTCATATATTTTAGTGAGGGATTATTTAGCATGTTTAGTTTTGATGTCATGATCTCTTATTTATTTATTTATTTATATGTGTTTATCTTCTATTAACCATGACTTTGTAACCCAATGAATAAAAATCAATCATGGAAGTGTTTGACCCTCCATGTACCTTAAAATGAAAAGAATATTTAACTAGTAGTTTAGGAGTCAAGAAGTTAGTTTATGTGAATTAGGTTATCAATATTAGCTCATATGCCAAAAAATTGGTTGGTTATTTTTTATTTTCATATGACTAAAGGTATTGAAGATCTTCTAAGGTTCCAAATATTGCACACCTAGTTTCCTATTAAGAAACTCATTTTATAAATCATGAAGAGGTGGCCTAATCTTCTAGGAAGCTTCTAACTGGGGAAGTATGACATGTTCTTATCTTAGGGTTTTCTCTTGTCATATTTTCTAGTATGAATGTAGTATAATTTAAGATTAAATGAATGTTGTAACATTGGAAATAATTCTTTATTAATGGTATTTTCAAAATCACAAATAGATTTATAGATTTTAGTGAGGGAATATTAAGCACGTTTAGTGATTAATTTTTCTCATTTATATGCAATTATCTTCTAGTAATCATGTGACTTTATAACAAATTGAAAATAGGCACCAATCTTGGAAGTGTTTGACCCTCCACGTACCTTAAAATGAAAATCATATTTAACTAGTAGCTTAGGAGTAGGAAGTTAATTTATGTGAATTTCATGATTTAATATTATTCTTATGTAAATATCTACAAATTTGAACTTCAAAAATTTTATCTTCAAAGAATATGTGTTGAAAGTTTTCATCACCTTAATAGAGTTTATATGTGTAGTGGATTAATCCTTTGTACAAATAATTTTTTTGGGTCCAAGTGTACATTGGATACTATTAAAATTATTCTATTTATCTCTTTAGTTATGATAAATCACATTTATCATACCTCTATGAATACATTACTAGGTCTAGCTAAGCCCAAAATGAAGGAGAGATTATCCACTATCAATAATTGTCATGTCATCACTCATATTTTATCGATAGAGTAGTTCACTCTTCTTCAAGAACAACATATCCTTATCCTTGAAGTGGGTTGAATCCTCTATGAATGCGAGAAACAACTTTGAGACCCCGAATGACATTATTATTTGGGATGTTCTAGCCATTATTGATGAAGTGTTATCTAAAGGCCCTAGTATCTTAGTGAAGTATTGTGTCTACTTGTTTTATTTATATATCATTGGAACTCCATCAAGTTGCACCAACAAATGGTGCCATTGCTAGGAATTTTCTAATTGAGTTCACATTACAAATACCTTGGTGATTCAACATTATCATTTTGTTATTGGGTAATTTGATAGCAACAAATTAATATAACTTCAAGTGGATAATCTTACATGCAAAGTCAAGCTTATTCCCCTAGCTTTCATGTATTACCAATACACGCATACCCAAACATTTATCTACACCTATGCATACTTGCACACTTCCTCATATTATCCATAATTATTTCACCCTTCATGGTTAGCCATTCATTTTATGGACACATATTACCACTCTATCATCCTCATCATTCTTTTGGGTGTATGATATATCTCATATCCATGAATTTAACCTTCACAAATTTAAAATTCAAGTTCAAATGTGTCAAACTCATGCTCATCTCACTAGCTATCATGAGTCAAATGAATACACATTTGTTGAATTTATTGCAATGTATCTATGCGTAAAGATATTTAATTGCATTCATTTCACATTCTTTCATATCCTAATATCATCTTTACTCAAGGAGCATAAATATGGTAGATATATTTTGATTTGGTGCACAAAAAGGAATTAGAATATGCATATTCATTCTAGGAGTATTTTACATAGTAGAAACTTGTTCCTTTTTATTGTTGGAGCATCTCTAGAGCTAGTCCTTTTCTTTGACGTAAGAGAAATTATCCACTAGTACTCTAACAAGTATTTATAAATACCGTCAATCTTTATAATAGAAAAAAACATCAACAAATTTGATGAATTAAAGAGTAGGTGCAACTAGTAGAATCTTATCTATGAAGAAGAAGAAGAATATGTAAACATGAAGATGATCCAAAAGCATACAATTAACCTAAAATAAGATATGAATTCAAATGAAAAGCATAGACAAAAATGACCCACCTTTAAATTTAAAACATTTAAATTTTAAAATCTTTATTAATTAAACATCATCAAATCTAAAAACCAGATACCATTAAGCTTCCTCATACTTACTTTACTAATTTAATACTTCATTCAAAATTGACCTCTCAAAATTCTTATTTAAATTAAATGCATCGCCTATAAGAAAGTATATTTTAATTTTCTTTTACAAATATAAACATTAATAGATTAAGAGTTTCATTGGTAACATCAAAGTGTGAAAAAGGAGTTGGAATATACCCCAAAAGTTAAATAAAAAATATATAAACAAAGAAGACATGGACGTAATACATTGTGATTTCCTTTTACATACATGTGGTGGTTAAACTCCAACTAATAGTAGAAATGAATTTTTAACCATTGAGAAATATTTTATTTTCCAAAATTCCATTGAACATAATATCCGTGTGCACTTTGTGAATTATATTAGTGATTGCCACCTAAAACCAAATCAACACAATTCTTATTGGATAAATGACAAAGATGTGATTTAGAAAAAAAATTAAAAAAATTGAATTTTTAATTAGGGCAATTTGGCATGTGAGTGCTGTCAAATAGCCTGCCCTAATCCACCTCACAAGACATTCATTAGAATATTGTGGTGGGGGGACATGTGGGTCCTATCTTTTTACACTGACAGACTAAGGGGAGGTCTGTAGTTTAAATTTTCCTTGTCTTGCAGGTATTTTGCAGAAGAATTTCTCTACTAATTTAAAAGTTAAATATAGTAATCATCTTAATTATATTCTATGATCCAGACTTTAACTAACCAAAAAAGTTATCAAAATTGAACATATTAACTTTTGTTCCTTAAATATTTTATTCTCATTTCTTTAAAGAGCCAATAAGAGTTCTCTTGGTATAAAACAAGCAGTATAGGGCGGTGAGATGTTGAAAACCTTGTTGCTTTCTGCATTATCTTCAACTTGTGTCTGTAAATAATAATGAAGTTTTCTATTGCCAAGAAGAGCAAGGTATGCTCAATGTTTTCTTCAGCCAATGTAATTTTATTCTTAAGAATTGTATATCTTTATTTACAGGTTAACTAAGTTGGTGTTTCATGTTTATGGTGTTGGTGGCCTAAGTTAGTGGCCAGGAAATGGCTGAACTTAAAGAGCAAAGCAGATGAGTTTTATGCTGATGATATTTTTGAAGGTAAACTGATGATATTCTGGTGGGGAAGGTTTTGTTGATATGATAGTTATAGTCATCTTCTATTTTGAAAAATTGTTTGAGCTAATAACTATAATGTTTTCTTATCATATGAAAGAGCTTCTTAGGATGAGAATTCGTTTTCTGAAAAAAGAAGTTTGAGAGATGTGAAAAAAATGATTAATTTGATTAAGAGAGATTAAATTTTCATAATTTATGTTATTATGTTTGAAGGTTTCTGGATTTTAACTGTGTTTATCTTTTGAAATCAACGTTTTGGATCATACACCATGATCCATCATCAGAATAGTACACTGTGATTATCTTTCTGAATCAATGTTTTGGAACATACTCCATGATGTATCATGCACTATCCTGATGATGGATCATGAAGTATGATCTGAAACCTTAGTTTAAAAAGATAAACACAATTAAAATCCAAAAGCCTTCAAGCATAAATATATTTAGTTGTTTATGAATAATTCCAAGTTTTTGAGGTTGAAACCTTTTCTTTCAGACCACTTTTATTGCATATTTAGCTGTAATTCTAACTGTTTGAGTGAAACGTGACAGGACCTTTGTTGAGAAAAACTGAATATGGCACACCAGTAAGACTGGAGCCATATGCATCCCAAGGCACTGGCCTTAAAAGTATAAGGTATAATTTGTATCATTAGATTGAATTGATTTCATTTAAGTTTGTGCAAAGCAATAAGGACTGATGAGCTGTTTATCAATTGCCCCAGTGAAAAATTCAAAATAAATACATGTTTCAAATCATTTATCTTGGAAAACAAGAATTTAATTTATAAAAACATAAGGTATAATTTGTATCATTTGATTGAATTGATTTGATTTTAGCATCTGCTAAGCAATAAGGACTGATGAGCTGTTTATTCACTGCCAAAGTAAAAATTCCAAGAATTACATCTGTTTCAAATCATTTATCTTGGAAAACAAGAATATAAGTGTAAGAACATTGTGGTTGCAGCATATTTGTTGAGACATGGAATTTAGGAGGTATGACACCATATAATGGACTCAACTTGGATGATTGGCTGCACACATCATGTCCAGCAGATATCTATGTTCTGGGGTAAATCCTATATCCATTCATTTTTACAAACTCAACTTGGATGATTGGAATCTTAAGATAATATTACAGTTGACTAAGTGTAATGCAATTTGGCATCTGATTTTGTTTATCAGGTTTCAAGAAATTGTGCCTTTGAATGCTGGGAACATCTTGGGTGTAGAAGACAATGGCCCTGCTGCAAAATGGTTGGCCCTTATTCGCCAAACATTGAACAGTAGCAGTTTCTCACCATTTAGCTGGGATGGACCAAAAGATTCATCAGTATTACCTAACAGTTTCGATTCTGATTGTGGGTGTTCTCAAACACATCAGAATTCTGTTTCCTACGAGAGTAATTCCTTCCAGACTTTATACTTTCATTCCAGACCAAATAGTGAATCTAAAACTTCTTCACTAGAACCCAAGCAAAAATTCAATCTTATTGATCATCTCCCATTGGAAATGGTTAACACAATGAACTGCAATACCCCATTTGGATCGTTTTCATCGGAGGGCGAAAGAGATTTCAGTATGAGATATTCCTTATCAGAAAGATCTTATTCAAGTGAGGAGAATTCAAGTGAAGAGTCAAATTACAGTTTGGTAGCCAGCAAGCAGATGGTTGGCATGTTTCTCTGTGTTTGGGTGCGAAGTGATCTGAGACAGCATGTCAGAGATTTAAGAGTCTCTTGTGTTGGTCGAGGGCTAATGGGTTACCTTGGCAACAAGGTAAGAAAAGTATAATCTAGTATTCAACCCTAAATTCAAAGTAGAAACCTTACTATACTAAAATTATAAATAATCATTTCCTTAATAAGTATTTTACATTCTTACAGGGCTCTATTTCCATCAGTATGTCATTCCAAGGTACAAGCTTTTGCTTTGTTTGCTGTCATTTGACCTCGGGAGAAAAGGGAGGTGATATGATACGCAGGAATTCTGATGTCATGGAGATTTTAAAGAGGACCCACTTTCCACAAATGGACAAGATCTTGGGAAAGAAAACTTCAGAAAGAATTTTGGAGCACGAGTAAGCTTTATTTATGTATTCTTATACTATGAGTATGAAATGAAATTTGAATTGATTATCTAATTTTATCTTGTGATTCTGTTGAGCAGTCGGGTAATTTGGCTTGGGGATTTGAACTATCGCCTTGCACTTCAACATGCAGATACTAAAATACTTGTTAAAAAAAATTATTGGGAAGCTCTGTTGGAAAAAGACCAGGTGGGTACATGATCTTCATAGCCGAGTTTGAATGAATCTTCAAAGTTAATTTTTGTGTAGAATCCAATCATGATATTTGGGTATTAATCCAGTCTGCGATTCATATGGCAGCTTCTAACTGAAAAGAAAACAGGGAATATATTCGAAGGATGGAATGAAGGCAATATATATTTCCCTCCTACGTACAAGTACTGCAAAAATTCAGACCAGTATGCAGGAGAAAACAGTGTATCAAGAACAAAAGGGAGGACACCAGCATGGTAAGTTCAATTAATGTACTTTCATGCTTTTGGGCTAGCACAGTATTTAGGGATAGAAGTAAATTTATATAAACTTTTGTTTTCTCCTAATGTTTGATGTATTTTTTCTTGACGATCTTTTGATCTGCAGGTGTGATCGTATTCTTTGGTATGGAAAAGGCTTAAGACAGCTCTGTTATGTATGTGGAGAATCAAAGATCTCTGACCACCGTCCTGTATACTCAATTTTTATGGCTGAGATAAAAATGCTAGACAAAATAAATTAAAATAACTTTAATGAGCCCAGGAACAATATTCCAGAAGGAAGAGATTACGCCCACACTAAGACCTGTTATTAAGTTCTGATATACTTGATATTTAGTGATTAAGTTGTCACCATGTATAATCTGTTAGATACATGTTACCTTTATTAAGGACCGGTTAGCCAAAGTATGGCAATAAGAAACCAGCAAGGCTCTTATTGTAAGCACTTGTTCTTGATAAAACAACTATTCTTGATTTTTGGGTTTTCTTAATCAAGAGATATCAGATATTATACCAATTTGCAAATGGTTTCAAAGCACATGACTGTATACCTCATGCATACCAATACTTCTCTTCACTAAAAAAAAGAAAAAAGAAAGAAAAAAGAAAAAGAAAAAGTTTTTTTCAAAAGAAAGAAAATAGAAAATAAACATAAACAAGTGATAAAAGGAGGGTTCAAGATGAGCCGCTAAAGACTAAATCAATTATAAATGTATAATTCAATGGTGTTTGTATAAGAAACTCCAACTCCAAAAGGAGAGATGAGGAAAGAATTCTCATAATAAGTGCTTTTAAAAACTACTCAAGTTTTCATATGTTAAAATAAAAGAAAATCACTATATAATGAGGTCAAATCAATCTAAAAAGCCATGGAAACTCATAAAGAACAATTTCCATAGACAACGATGATGATGTGTTAATTAGTGTTTCAACTTTCATCAAAGATGATTAAAGATGACATAGCTATTTTCAAGTATGTTTGGGATGTACACATAAAGAGGAAGAACCACTTTTTTGTCTATTTTGCATATAATGCACAAGTGTTGACAAAAGAACCTCAATCAAAGTCTACAGTTTAGTATTTTGTTATATATAATAAGCATTGATGTGATGCAATAAAAATAAAGAATTTACATAAGAAATAGCTACAAACAAAGTTATAATAAATTATATACATATATGTATGTGTGTGTGTGTGTGTATATTCACTCACACACACACACACACACACACACACACACACACACACACACACACACACACACACACACACACACACACACACACACACACACACACACACACACACATGCATACACACACATAGACATATATACATACATACACACACACACACACATACACATACACATACACACATACATACACACACACACACACGTGTACATATATACACTCATATAATCATATATTTTAATGGCTTATACATGTCTTATTATTAACTCCTCATTATATACTACCACTTACCATCTTCCTATCTCTCACATATATTTAATTTATATGATTCCACACTATTTCATACACTTATCTCCCACTTTTCCCTTCTTTATATAGCCTCTAAATGCCTTAATCTTTTTCCATCATATTCAGTCATAATAATCCTTAATTATCTTATTTTTATGAATTTACACTTTAATAGCATATTTAGGCATGGTAGAGGTGTTTCATGGCTACTTAAGTGGTATATAATTATAGATATGTGAGCTTATAAATGACTCAAGTTACATTGTGGTATCCTAGTATCCTTACTCATTAGGTTTTCATTGAGTCTAATACTGGTTTTATTGTGCAGTTCCCTCTTACTGCATATAATCTATTCTCAAATCTTACTATTCTTATCAAACTTTAAAAATTTTCTCAATTGATTGATTTCTTTCTCTAAGTCCTTTCTCAAGGATACCACTTTTTCCTCTAGTTTTTTGTGGTCGTTAAACTTTCTTTTATGACACCAATTTTTCTTTTTTATTATTCCACTTGCACTTTCAAATATATGATTTGCATCTTTGATCTTTCTTTGATTTTGAAATCTTTTGAAATATATAGTCCTTGTTTCATTATCCTTTTCTTTAGATTCTCGATCTCATTGTAAGCATTGCGAATTTCTTCAAAGTCCATTTCAACATCTTCTTCTTCATTTCTAGAGTACATACCACATATTCTCTTAGGGTTGTCATCTCCATGAGTAGAGCCTTTTTATTTTCACTTCCAAAATTATCCTCATCATACTCTTTAGATGACTATCCTTCTTCCTTAGCATATAGGTTATTCTTCTTCTTATTGGAAATATTCTATTTTTATTTTGACGCAATGTGACCAATCTTACCACTATTGAAACATTTAAATGGTAACTTACATTATACTTGTTGAAACCTTTTTTCAATTTTGTCACCAAAGGTTGCTTCTTTTAGATTTGAATCTTCACTGAAATTTGAATCTTCTCTCCATAGATGCCTTGAAGGCTACCTCCTTTCTTAAAGATTTATGATTTACAAATCTCATTTGATATGTTGTTAACAAAAGTATAATGCACATATTTGGCTTCTTCTATTGCAAATATTTTTGGATCAAACTTAGAGGGAAGGGATATAAGTACCTAAGAATCACTAAATTTTTCACATCTTCACCAATTCCTCTGATAGTGTTGACAACCTCATCAACTTGAAGTAAATAAAAAACAATTCTTATTTCCTTCTTCATGTTTAGACCTTCAAATAACCCCCAGTACATTTGAATCTTTATCTCCTTTACATTATCATCACCTTCATAGATATTTAATATTTTATCTCATGCCTCTTTTGCAGCTCTACAATGCATTATTTATACAAACTCAAAGTTAGCTAAACCATATAAAATAACATTCCTTGCATTTGCATTAGTTCTTCATGCTTCTTTATAGGCTTGATCTCTTGGAGGAGTATTTGGAATCTCCACAACAAATCTTTAAACATCATAACCTAGTGTTGTCAAATAGGACTCCATCCTCAATATCCAAAATGCACAATTAGATCCGTCAAACAAAGGTACCTTGTTTAAATATAGATCTTATTGATAAATTGAGTGTGCCCTACTATATCTAACTAAGCTATCAAGATTCTTCCAAGGAACTTGGCTTTGATACCAATAGAAGGGCACACAATATACTAAGAGGGGGTGAATTGATATATGCCAATTTCAATCTCATACAATAATAATTACCATTAATTTAACTTCTCCAATTGTCACAACTAAACTCAAATCAAAATCATTAGTATAATTGCCAAATATTATTTTATCTTTAGTGCAACTAAGTAGTAAACACAATCAAACATCAAAAGATGATAACACCATAAGTACATGAAAAAATTAAAGGGAAAAACCCCAATGAAAATAGTTTTTGATTAAGGTAAAAATAGGTTTTGAAGGGGCCCCAAAACCCTTTACAATTCGAGCTTAACAGAAAAAGCAACAAGAGACAAAAAGGAACAGGCCAATGAAAAATCTATCAGAAAACCAAATAAAACCAACTAAAGCCCCACAAAGCCAACAAAACCAGCCAGACCCAAGAAGATAAAGTAATTGATTTTTTTCAGGGCATTAGCCAGGGTGTTGCTAATCCCATGCAGATCTTTGATGTTATCCCTGAGATTTGGGAGATCCTGAGCAGAAGCAGCCACAACTTTCTTGACACTCGCCCTAGTCCTCTTAGTAGCACCACCAACCAGAGTAACTTCACCACTACCAATCTGGATAGTCTCATCATCCATGTCAAGTTCCACCACCGGTTTAGAAGAGCTGGTATGATCGAAGACCTTAGCAATATCCTCCAAGTTTTTAGTGACAACTGACAGGATATTCGAGATAATACCCATCAAATTTTTCATGGCCTATCTCCCTTCTTCCAGTGATTTAACCTTCTCCTCCATATCCTGCTTCCATTTTATCTACTCCCTGTCGTCATTCTCCTTCTCATCCATATTTTCCCCTTTTTTTCCAGGTTCTTCAAGAGTTCATAGGTCCATCTGTCATAATCCAGTCTCGCCTCAGTAAGTTTTGTGAGGTTATCTAGGAATAACCCATTATCCGCACTTTCCTTGTCCTCGCTTAAACTATCCTTAGTCATATTCTTCTCAGGTTCCTTGTTCCTTTCCCTCTTAGAATTCACATCTATTTCCTCATTATCCTTGTAATCCACATCCTCCAAAGGATGGCTGTTGTCCTTTCCAGGGCATTCGTTGTGGATAGGGCTTTCATTGTTAGACTCATTATCACCACTTTCCTCCCCAATACCCACCTCCTCATCTTTCCAGCTGTCTTCACCATCGGAATCATCCGTCTTCATTTGCTGCCTTCTTTTTCAATTTCCTTTGTTTCCATCCCAGGGGCACTCTTTCTTTTTTTGCTAGAAGACGCCTTCTCCTTGCCAGAATCGCCTCCCTCCATCTTTCTCTTCCCCAGGGAGGCGGATAACCTCTTGTTTTCCAGTAGGGCAAGGGTTTTGCAATGCTCATAAATGAGTAGCAAGAGCCCACAATGGAGAACTGAAATTCTTACTGTGTTTATTAAGGGACCTAGAAAGGGACTTGGAAAGGTAGTAGGGCAGGGATACCTTTTTGTCATGTCTGAAATGGTTTAAAAGAACAAAGTGGTAGGTGTGGGCCCTGGAGAATCAGCCCTCAACCATGATATATTCTAGTATAGCATTCAAAACCCAACCCCAGATTTTCTTGATATTAGCAACTTCATAGTAACCTCCTGTGGCTTTGCCAATTCTATCCCTCTATTTTTCCTTCCACCGGAACAGATTAACCACGTTGTTGGAGACTTTAAGGTCTCTAAAAAAATTAATCCCAGTATGGGGCATGTCAGTCACAGTAGCTATGAGGCACGTGTCTAGCTTGAACTTAACTCCATATATTTTAAAGGAACCATTACACCAATTTTCAGAAATTTTGGTAACGGCGAGATTTACCCTACCTTTATCATAATCCACTAGCTTCTCCATAAAGCTTGTGAGGGATCCTTTTTCTAGTTTTGCCCACACCTTCAGCATCGCTTTCCATGTTGATGTATTATCTAGTTCCTCCCTCTTTACATCTCCTCCCATCTTCGAATTCAGATTATCAGCTCTGTTCCTCTGCAAACTCAGCACTTCTTTCCTGTAGTAACTCAAGATTTTGAACTGGGTGACCCACAAAGCATGTGACATATTATAAGAAATGGTTGGAGATCTACCGCTTTGCCAAGTAATAATTACCTTTCCATCAAGGCATAATTTATTCATATGCTTTGTCATGATTATGCGGTCCTTCCCTTCCCATATATTTGTCCCTTCTAAGGAGCTCTTCAATGTTTATGTTGACATCTTCCCCATGCCAAATCATTTGGGAATCAAAATTAACCCCTAGGTTTGCCAGACAATCTGCCACCATATTTTTTTCTCTAAAGGCATGTTGAATTATAATATCTTTAAAACTAGCAATAATTTCCCTAGCTTGCAAGATAATATTTTCAATTGACCATGATGGCTCCGACTCCCCCTTCAGACACTTAATATTATTAAGTGAGTCTCCTTCAAGCCATAATTTATCATGATTAAGATTCTTGGCTATAATTAAGGTGTTTAGGGTAGCTGAGGTTTCAACAAAATGACTTGTTTGACTCCCCAAAGGACCAACCACCGCCACACTAAGCAACTTCCAGCAAAATTCCTGACAATGCCCCCATATCCAGCTTTACCCGGATTCCCCTTAGAGGCCCCATCAAAGTGAGCCTTAATCCACCCTTGAGGAAGAAAACACCAAAAGAGACCTTCTCTTCCCTTCTCCTTGCTAGTGGTAGTAGTGGAGAAGTTCCACTTGTCTTTGAAGTCATCTTTAGCACCTGGTCCATAATTAGTGTCATAGATACATTCAAATATACTCCTATAAATTTTATCCGCCACCACTTCAGGAGTAGCACTTTTATCCCTGAAAATCCTATTGTTGCACTCTTTCCAAATATTCTAGATAACATTCAGAAGAGTAAGTCTCCAAGTTTCCACAATCTTAGGATTAGAATTGGGGCAGTGCCATTGCTACCAAGTTTCCCCTAGGGAGTTCGGAAAAACCCAGCTCAAGTTCCACCTACTTAAGATGATTTTCCATATATCCTGACTAAAGGTACACTGATTAAGAATATGGTAGGCAGTCTCTTCTTCCCTGCAACAAAGAGAACACCTTTTAGGGAAAACAAAACCTCTCTTTTGAAGGTTGTCTAGGGTTAACACCTTGTTTTGGATGAAAATCCAAAAAAAGATATTAACTTTAGAAACTAACTTCTTGTTCTAGACTTTAGCCCAAATAGGAATTTCTTCCATAGATTCATTATGGATAGCCACAGCTAAGGAGATAGAGTATTTCCCATCCAGGGTTTCCCTCCATATCAGTATGTCATCTTTGTTGTCTCTAGGAACTTTAGCAGAGAGCAATCTGAAGGAACTTAAGCCCTGGACACTGTTGGCTGAAATCAATCCAATTCCCATTTCTCCAGTAGTCTCTGACCAGCTCCCCAAACCTACTTTTGAACTAGTCTTTCCATTCATTAATGATTGGAACATCCTCCAGCGGTTTGTCCAATATCCACCTATCTTCCCAAAATCTTATTCTCCTACCATCCCCAAGGTTCCAAATTCATCTAACAGTAGCCCATCTTTTAGCAGATTGAACAACATTCCATATAGCCGAGCCTTCAACAATAAAAGAATCGTCTAAGAATTCTTTCTCAGAAGGTTGCATATAGACATATTTGTTATTCCAGATAGAGTTCCATTCTCTTTCCTCCCCTTTCATTCTCCAAATCTATTTGGCTAATAAAGCCTTATTCATGGTGTTAGGGTTTCAAGCAGATCCGAAGCAAATATGAACTAACAATTATATGTAGATTTAAGTACAAAAAAAATAAAACAGGACACAGATAACACAGAGATTTAATGTGGTTCACCCAGAATGGGTTACGTCCACCATACACGGCCATCCAATATTTCTTATTATCCATCAAAAATAGTATATCAACCTTACAATGCCTTAAGCATCCTAGCCGCTTATAACATGCATTTTTAGGGCAACAAACAAAGTCGGCCTTTTTAGGGTTTTATTACAATGTCGGTTTTCATCAACGAAAAACGACCAAAAAAAAAAAAATTCTTGGGGGTTGCCGCCCCTGAACCCCTGCTCGGGGCGCAGCGCGGCCCCAGACCCCGGCGAGGATACGTGCTGAGTGTACAGTACTTTACTGATCAGTCGCCACATTTCAACAATCTCCCACTTGGAGACTGATCAGGCTCCACACCGAACAATCTCCCACTTGGAGACTGATACTACACGACACCACTGTACATGCAACATCCGCTAGATAAAACACTAGGACTTGACTGGTATAAATTCCACAATTTTCAATCAAGAAGACCAACAAAAACTGATGAAGAAATCAGCTTCTCTTGTGGAACTGCCTTTGTGAACATATCGGCAGGATTCTCACTTGTGTGAATCTTCTCAAGCCGTAACTGACCCTCCTCCAAAACAGTCCGGATGAAGTGGTACCTGAGTTGAATGTGCTTTGTCCTTGAATGAAAAGCAGAGTTCTTTGCAAGATGAATGGCACTCTAGCTATCAGTATACAATGGGCTATCCTCTTGTGTCTGACCCAATTCCTTTAGAAAACATTGCAACCAAATCATCTCCTTGCTGGCTTCTGTAGCAACAACATACTCAGCTTCAGTGGTTGAAAGTGCAACAACCTTTTGCAGCCTAGAAATCCAACTGACTGCAGTTCCCCCTATAGTAAAAACATACCCTATAGTACTCCTCCGTGAATCAATATCACCTGCCAGATCAGAGTCAACAAATCCACTCAGAGTAGCATTAGATCCTTTGAAACATAATGCCTTCGTAGTAGTTCCTTTCAAATACCAAAGAATCCATTTCACAACATTCCAATGTTCCATACCCAAATTACTCATAAACCTACTCACAACTCCCACTGCATGTGCAATATCTGGCCTTGTGCATACCATTGCATACATCAGATTGCCAACTGCTGATGAATACGGGATGTTAGACATTTTATTAACCTCTTCCTGTGTCTTTGGGCACATCTCCTTAGTCAATTTGAAATGACTAGCCAAAGGTGTACTAACTGCTTTTGCATCCTGCATGTTAAATCTTTTCAACACCTTCTTTATATACTCACTTTGGGACAAATTCAAGGTTCTATTTTTCCTATCCCTTGTAATCCTCATACCGAGAATTTGCTTAGCTGCACCCAAATCCTTCATAGCAAATGACTTGGCTAATTTCTGTTTAAGATCATTTATATGTTGCATGTTAGACCCAGCAACAAGCATGTCATCAACATAAAGCAACAGGATAATATAACTGCCATTATCAAATCTCTTAAAATATACACAATGATCAGAATGACATCTATGATAACCGTGTTTAGCTATGAAACTATCAAATTTTAAATACCATTGTCAGGGTGCTTGCTTTAGGCCATACAGACTTTTCTTCAACCTACACACCAAGTTCTCCTTACCTTTGACCTCATATCCCTGTGGTTGCAACATGTAAATTTCCTCCTCCAAATCTCCATGGAGAAAAGTTGTTTTGACATCTAATTGTTCAAGATGTAAATCATCTGTAGCCACAAGACTAAGTACAGTTCTAATTGAAGTCATTTTTACAACTGGAGAAAATATTTCATCATAATCTATACCCTTTTTCTGTGCAAAACCTTTTACCACAAGTCTGGCCTTATATCTTTTCTGACCTTCTTCCTCCTCCTTCAGCCGATAAACCCATTTGTTGGGCAAGGCTCGTTTTTCTGCAGGTAAAGGGACTAAGTCCCAAGTCTTATTTTTCATCAAGGAGTCCATCTCCTCTTTCATGCCTAGCTCCCACTATTGTTTGGCATCTACCTGCATTGCTTCTTCATATTCTTCTGGTTCACTAGAATCTGTTAATAAAATAGAATACAAAGAAGGAGAAAATCTTTCAGGGGGTCTACTTGTCCTTGTAGAACATCTAACACTTGCAGGAGTTTGTGGGACAATCTATTGTTGCTGAGTATCAGATACTTGTGGCATTTCATTTTCAGGAATCTCATCCAACACCACATATTCTTGTTTGTCATATTCATGTTTTTTTTCCTGCATCTGTTCTTTATACATGACCTTCTCATTGAATATAACATCTCTACTTCTAATTATTTTCTTATTTTCAAAATCCCGTAATCGATAGCCATATTCATCTATCCCATATCCAATGAAGGTACATTTATGAGATTTAGCATCAAGCTTGGTTCTGTTTTCTTTATCAACATGGACAAAAGCTTTGCAACCAAAAGTTTCGCAACCAAAAGTTTTTAGAAAAGAATAATTTACCTTTTTACCAGTCCATGCCTCCTTTGGAATACCACCATCCAAAGGGGTTGAAGGTCCTCTATTTATCAAATAGACAACAATATGTACATCATCTGCCCAAAAATGTAAGGGCAATCTAGCATGCAATCTCATGCTCCTCGCACGTTCCATGATAGTCCTATTCATTCTCTCTGACACACCATTTTCCTGTGGAGTTTCTGGAACTATCTTCTGCTTTCGAATCCCGTTTAAGGAATAGTAATCTTCAAATGCTTTGCTGCAATACTCACCTCCATTATCTGATCTGAGACACTTCAACTTTTTTCCTGTCTCATTCTCAACCAAAGCTTTCCATTTCTTAAAAGTTTCAAAACATCTGATTTTTGTTTTAGGAAATATACCCATGTTTTTCTGGTTGAGTCATTAATAAAAATAACATAATAACAAGAGCCACCAAGAGATGATACCTGAGTCGGTCCCCATACATCTGAATGTACAAGCTCTAACTTCTCACTCTTCTTCTCTTTCCCAACCTTGAGAAATCTAACTCTTTTCTGTTTACCATAAACACAGTTTTCACAAAACTCTAAATCAATCTTCTTTAGTCTTGGCAATAGATTTTTGGAGTGAAGGATTTTCATCCCTTTCTCACTCATGTGCCCAAGCCTATGGTGCCACATTATCGAATCTGTTCTTGCAACATTTATTGTTGTTGTTCCTGCAGTAACTTCATTTGTAGCAGCTAAGGTAGAGTAAGTGTTACCAGTACATAGATATAATGTGCCTACCTTCACACCTTTAGCTACTACTAATGATCCTTTAGTGACCTTCCACATATTGTCTGAGAAGGTAACTATGCAACCTTCACTACCTAGTTGCCCTGCAGAAATTAAATTTCTTCTTAAATTAGGAACATGTCTTACCTCCTGCAGAAACCAGTCATTACCATTCTGCAACTTGATCTTTATCTTTCCTTTTCCAACAATTTGATAGGGCTCATCATCACCCAAATATACCTGTCCAAAATCACCTTGAACATAATCTAGAAAATATTTTCTATGGGGTGTAGCATGAAATGAAGCCCCAAAATCTATTACCCAGGAATCATTAACATTATCCAAACATAAGATTAAAGCATCTTGTAAAGTATTACTTGCAATATTAGCTTCCTTACTATCATTTTCATTTTTGTCTCCTTCTTTGTTTTTTCGAGACCAACAGTCTTTCTTTAGATGACCAGGCTTTCTGCAGTACCAGCAATCTTTCTTTCCTCTAGATTGAGAGCATCCTTTCTTTGACTTCCCTCGTGACTTCTCATTCCCAGGGCCTTTTCCTCTTTCCTTTGATCTTCCTCTGTTCTCCACATTCAAAACACTACCCAATGATGTTGAAGTCTCACCTGTGTTTTTCCTTCACATTTCCTCGCTTAAGATAACACCAACAATATCATCAAATACCAAATTATTTTTACCAGAGACAGAGTTACTTACAGCCATAACCAAGCTATTCCAGCTTTCTGGCAAAGAACATAAAATCAAGAGAGCCCTAACCTCTTCTGTAAAGGTAATTTTTACCGAAGACAATTGACTGGTAATTGTATTAAATTCATTTAAGTGCTCCACTATAGATCCTCCCTCACTTATTTTCAAATTAAACAAACTCTTCATAAGAAATACCTTATTCGAAGCCGAGGGTTTCTCATACAACTTAGCCAATGTTGCCATCAAATCTACATTCGTTTTTGCTTCTATTATATTGAATGCTACAGATGATGCAAGGCACAATCGAATGGATCCTAATGCCTTTCTATCTAAAATGTCCCACTCTTCATCTGATATTGTGGTCGGTTTCTTTGCCTTTCCTTCCAATGGCCGCCACAAATCCTTTTGATATAGGTAATCCTCCATCTGCATTTTCCATAACTGATAATTCTGGCCGTTAAACTTTTCGACCTTGAATTTGGAATCCTCCATTGCTCCCACTCAAATCTGAAAGTCTTGCCAATTTACAAAAAACTTGGCTCTAATACCAATTGTTAGGGTTTCAAGTAGATCCGAAGCAAATATGAACTAACAATTATATGCAGATTTAAATACAAAAGAAATAAAATAGGACACAGATAACATAGAGATTTAACGTGGTTCACCCAGAATGGGTTACGTCCACCATACACAGCCGTCCAATATTTCTTATTATCTAGCAAAAATAGTACATCAACCTTACAATGCCTTAAGCATCCCAGCCGCTTATAACATATGTTTTTAGGGCAACAAACAAAGTTAGCCTTTTTAGGGTTTTATTACAATGTCAATTTTCATCAACGAAAAACGGCAAAAAAAATGCGAGGATACATGCTGAGTGTACAGTACTTTACTGATCAGTCGCCACATTTCAACACATGGAACTAATATTCCTTAAACCCAACCCACCTGAGGCCTTAGGAGAATAGGTTTTATTCCAAGCAATAAGGGGAATTCTATTTTTGACTTCCACCCCCGACCAAAGAAAGTTTTTTTGGATTCTTTCAATAGCTTCAGCAAATTTTTGGGTGATTTTGAACAAACTAAGAGCATAAATAGGTAGGTTTTGGAGAGTGGCTTTAAGTAGAGTAACTTTGCTTGCTTGACTAAGGACAGACCCTTTCCAACCAGCAAGTTTTGAGTTAAATCTGTCCACCAGCTTATTCCAAAAAGAATCCTCAGGCTTAATACACAGAGGAAGCCCCAGATAAGAAGAGGGAAGCTCAGAAATTTTGCAACCAAGAATTCTTTCAATCCTTAGTTGCCTTTGAACAAGGGTGTTGATGAAGAACAAAGAACTTTTATCCCAATTAATTTTTTGACCAGAGGCAGCTTCATAAGTATTCAACACCTTCTTCACGTTTTTAGCTTCCAAGATGGAAGCTTCCCCCATAATAATAGAATCATCAACAAACTGTTCATGGGAGAAAGTGACATTGGATGAAGATGGTTTCAGACCCTTAAGATTGCTATCTTCCACATTTTTAAGAATAAATCTACCCAGGCATTTAGCTAAAATAGTAAACAGGATAGGGGATATGGGGTCACCCTGTCTAAGTCCTCTAGAGCTTTTGAAGAAACTAGAGGGGGAGCTATTGACAATAATAGCAAAAGAGGAGGTTTCCATAAGTTGAGGTCAAAGCTGAATAACTTTTTCACCAAAACCAAATGCTTTCATGATCCTTAGGAGAAACTGTCAGTTCACTCTATCAAAAGCTTTAGCCATGTCTAACTTCTAGAAGAAACCCTATTTATTCGCCACTTTCAAGGAGTGGATATTTTCATGAACAGATATGATGGAATCCAAAATCTGTCTACTGGGGACAAAGCCATTCTACTGGATAGAGATAATTCTTGGAAGAATTTCCAGCAACCTGGAAGTCAGAACCTTGGATAAAATCTTGTACATAGAGTTGCACAGACTAATGGGTCTAAACTTATTAAGAGAGTCAGCACCTGGGATCTTCGGAATAAGGACAATGAAGGTAGCATTCAGTTCCTTTAGGATCCTTCTAGAGCCAAAGAATTCTTTAACACCATTGCAGATGTCAGCCTCCACGATGTGCCAAAATTTTTGGAAGAAAACATAGGAAAATGGTCCGATCCAGGGGATTTATCTCCCTGAAAAGAAAACACTGCCTTTTTGATTTCCTGATTAGAGGGAATACGGGATAAAAAGTTATTATCATCAATAGTCAGGGTAGAAGGAATAGCTTGCAAGAGGATGTTTTGATTACTGATATCCAGGTTATCCACTTCTCCCAACAGGGTGCCGAAATACTCCATAGCTTCCTTTGTAATATCATTATCCTTCATTAAGATCCCTTTATTATAGGATAATCTGGAAATCCTGTTAGCTGCCTTATGCTTAAGAGCAGTTAAGTGAAAGAACCGAGTATTTTTATCACCTTCCTTCAAGAACAAGGCTCTTGATCTTTATCTCCAGAATGTCTCTTCATTAGAAATAATGGTGTGGTATTTAGACAAAAGAACATTTTCCACCAACCTAAGTTCTTCAGATAGCCCAATCTCTTGGATTCTATCCTGAACATCTTTAATTTTAGTTTTGATTTGAATTTTACTCTTGAAAATGTCCCCAAAAATCTCTTTGTTCCAGATTTTGATTTTGGCCTTTAAAATATTGAGCTTTTTAGCTATTCTAAAGAGAGTCGTACCCTCAACCTCAGAATTCCACCACTCAACAATACAAGCTTGCAAAGAGGGGTGAGCTAGCCACACTTTTTCAAATCTGAAAGGGAAGTTTCTCTTAGCCGAAAAAGAGTTTGTAGTAAAAGAGATAGGATAATGGTCTGACCCAATTTTGATAACAGAAGCAAGGGAGCAACTATACTTGGTTAACCACTCAGGGGAAATTAAGGTTCTATCTAACTTTACTTGGATCAGGTCAACTCCGGTTCTTCTATTAGTCCAATTATAGTTAATGCCCTGAAGATCCACATCCATAAGAGCTTGATCATTGATGAACTCCATAAGGTCTTGTTTCCCATCAAGCTGCAAGGGGAGACCTCCCATCTTCTCTTCCTCTTTTAGCAGAGTGTTGAAATCTCCCATTATAATCCAACTTTGATCAGCAAACTTAAGTCTGTCAATGGCAAGGCTTCTCCAATATTTAACTCTCTCGATTTTGGTGTTAGGCATGTAGACATTAGTTAACACCCACACAAAGTTATCCTTAATATGCTCAAGCTGCACTAAATTCCTATTAAGAGCAGAGATAATTTCCTTACCTTTGATGGTTTTTTGGTTCCAAAAAATCACAGTTCCTCTATAAGCTCCCTCCGAGCTAGATCGTATGACACCATTATTCTTAAAAATTCTAATCTTTTCCACTTTTTCCTTGGACATCTTGGTTTCCTAAATGAGGACCACATCCAGTTTATGATCTCTTATGATGTTTCGTAACACATCCTGCTTATGAGGGGCATTCAACCCTTTGATATTCCAGGATATTATCTTCATACTTTAACCAGAGATAAGGCTGACTCGATAGAACACTGCATTCCATCAGCATGGTTCTTCTAGCTTTCCTATTCCCTTTGATGTTTTAGAAATGGTCTTCCTTGCTTTTTGTTTTGGCTTCCAACATCTGCCTTTTTCTTATTCCTGCTTCTAGTTGAAATCCCTCCATTGTGAACACAGTGAGAATAGTGAGAATAGTTGATTGGATCTATTTCCAAAATTCAATCTCACAAAATATTATATTACTTACAATAAGTAGGCACCAACCTATTAGTGACACCAATCCCCAAATATATTTGTAGGCACAACCTACAAGATACATTGATCCCCTAATCCAAAATTTGAGCACCAACTCAGCATGTGAACCACCAATCTCACAAATATACAAAGAATATAAATTGTGGACCTTCAAACTAAATGCATAAGTTTCTTTTATATTATCTTCTCATAAAATTATAGAATAACTGGGATGCTACTCACATTGCATCACCCACATATCCTTATAGCTCTTGAAATCGCGAACACCCTAGGAATGAACCTAGACCACTTATATATAAAAAATAAATAAAAATTGCATTCGCAT
This sequence comes from Cryptomeria japonica, assembly GCF_030272615.1. Lineage (NCBI taxonomy): Eukaryota > Viridiplantae > Streptophyta > Pinopsida > Cupressales > Cupressaceae > Cryptomeria > Cryptomeria japonica. Next base: position 267,266,531 of record NC_081405.1, on the reverse strand, counting down.
GTCACCTTAGAACAAAATAAATGCATATTCAAGCTGACCATAAGAGTAACCCTTAACAAAACATGTAATAGGCCAAGTCCAAAAGCGCAACATATCACTTCAGAAGAAGGGACATGTTATGTGTTACCAAAAACATGTGTCAATGGTCCCAATGTATATTCACATTCTATCTTCAACTGATGTACATTAAAATCAACTGGTATCAATTTGGAATATCAACCTAGTCTGTCAACATAGCACAATGACCATTCTATCACTTCTATTTTTTTGTCTATTGAAGCTCAACTCTTGAACTCTATAATTCGATACATCATGAGGAACCTTACTTTAGTTCCAAACCATAGGCCATCGATATCAACTATGGTAAAATGTAGAGCATAACAAAATACCAATGTTAACACACTGTCTGAGGAACAAATCTTAGAAAATTTCACAAACAATTTTTGGATGGTCCCTCAAAAAACAACAATAGATGCAATATGATGTAACAAACATTCTACAACAAATATCATCAACATAGATGCAATATGATAGAACTAACACACACCTTTGACATAAATGGAAGTTTTTCTAGATAGCCTTATCTTCCAGGAATCTTCTAAGTAAGGAAGTGCGACATTATTTTCTTATCTTATGGTTTTCTCTTGCCATATTTTCTAGTATGAATGTAGTATCTAATATTAAATGAATTTTGTATCATTGCAAACCATTCTTTATTAATGGTATTTTTAAATATCACAAACAAATTTATATATTTTAGTGAGGCATTAATAAGCATGTTTGGTTATTGATGTCATGTTCTCTTTTTATTTATTTATATGTGTTTATCTTCTTGTAGGCATCTAAAAGTAATTAAATTAATATTTAATTAATTTAAGCATTTCCACATAATTAATTAATTTAATTGATCTTGTCACTATAGTCCTATAATTAATTTATCAAAATTAATTATTTCCTATTCTTCTAAAGTCATTCCAACCATTATTTTGTAAAGACATAAATTAATCTATAAGACATAATCTACTCTTTAATCATAAATAAACTCATAGGTCAATTAAGAAGTCTATTTCATACATAATATAAAACAAGTTTAGTAAATTGATAAAACAATCATAGATATCAAAGAGTTAAATAAAATTTTCATATACAATGGAAGGTACAAATTTCTCATTACATATCATTATACCATACTTAGGCTTTCTAATTGCATTAAGTATTATACAAACATAAATAAAGTGAGATACATCCATCGATCTCCAATCTGAGTCACTTCCTTTCAGTCCATTGAATGAAGACGAGAACAAGATTCAGCCGCTTTTTCTGCCCAACCTTGAAGCTTACACTTCCCCTTAATTCTTGGTCAATCAAGAATACCCGACCCTGCTCAAATTTTTTTAACCAAAGAATTCAAAAGACAAGAGGGAATCTGGTGCGTGCCTAGATGATACAAGCATTTTCATTTTTCTAATTCTTTTAAGAAACAAGCATTATCATTCAAGGATATGGTAGAGAGCATAAAATAAAGAATTCCATATATTTCAATGGATAATTCAATTCATTACTCAGTCGAGTATAATGCCATGCATAGCAAAAATAAATAGTTTGGAAAAAGCAACTATTCTCTCTAAGATTCCATATTCGACACCCGTCCCGGAAGGTAACTTTCCATACACAAGCCTATCTAGCTTGGTTCTCACAAACAAGAATACATTTCCTTAAAGAATACAATCTTTTGACTAATATATCTATCATCTTTCCTATCACTTTCATAAATTAAACACTATTTCATTACTTCCACCTAATTGAAAACAATCTTTCGTAGAATTACAATTTCGTAATTTGATAAGCAAATATATTTTTATAAAAAATATTCGAATAAGTATAAAGTAAGAAGAGGTGTAATGCAAGTATAATTCTTTTCATATAAATAAGTTCAATTTGAGTACCCATTCTTAAACTATATAACTGCATTTCTTAACTATTTCAATATATATTCCACCTAATGATTTCCTTCTATGTCTATTCAAGGAATAATAAAACAAATTCAATAAAAAAACATGGAATATCATAAATTAAATCTTATGCTACAACCATAGCTTTATTTCACTAACATTTCTTAGTGCAAATTAACCAAAATGAAATAAAGATCCTACCTTCTTACGCTTGAGACTAGCTTGGAATGAACTATTTCGTGCCTCCTCTAAATCGGTCTACTTCTTCCTTGATGGCTCAAAAGTTCTCTCACAGATCTTCTATTCTCCTTCTATCTGTGCTCTAAAATGCTCTCTCTCTAATCTCTCTTCTAACTTAATATCTTTCTCTCTGCTCCACTTGTTGTTTTCTAAATTTTTTCCTCTCCTACCTATCGAGCCTATGCCTATATTTATACTATATTTCCCTATGATATCTGCTATGCCCAAGGTTTAGTTATTGTTATCAATTTGTAGTCTTTTTTGCATTATCGACAGGTCTAATGCTTTAACTATTTCACGTCTTCCTTTTCCCAAAGTGCTACCAGTTTAGCAATTTCTCTAGTCTACACATCTTGGAGAGGTGGGAGGCCAAGTAATATCTTCTACAGTGATAGACCTCAGATAGTGGAGAGATCATTGGTGTTCTCCTCCATCATCGTGGAGTTTGCAGTTTTCTAACTTAACTCCATGAATCATGGACAATCTGCAATTACTCATCTTTGTGGCACTACGTTCCTATTAACTCCTCCCTCCCACGGGTTACAAGCCATTAACTAAGGTTGAGGAGTGGTCCACTGTATGTGGTGTGATCTGTAGTTACATGGGCTGATCCGTAGTCACGTGGGGTGATTTGCTTACTTGGTGGGGAGGTCGGCTTTGTCAACTACCACTAGTCGACTAATACCCACCATCGCCACCTTTTATATTATAACATTAATATTAACAATAACTTATTAGAATTAAAAAATTTGCATTTTAATTCATTAGAAATTAAATTCTAATATGATTTTCTTATGATAAAAAATCAATAATGTATATGGATATATATATATATATATATATTAAATTTATATATATACATATATATATATCGATTTCACTAAACTTATTATGAAATTTATACTCACATACAATTACTTAATCAACGAGACCATAATACTCATTTTCCAACAAACAAAACAATAATCAACTTCATACCATTGAAATCATGTCGACATAAAGTTTACATTCTAAATCACATTTAATAAAAAATTTAAGTCACTAATTAATTAACCCTAATTTTTCAACTATTAGACATTTTCAAATATGAAATCAATGTAACGACTAATTTTTACTCAAATCATTTCAATTTAAAAATAAGCATCAATGAAGTCACATTTGCACAAACAATTTTTCTATTGTGGTGTGTGAGATTCCCCTAGTCTACTGAAGTCATAAGCTAAAAACAACTCTACCTAAGTCATGTTCTCGCCTTCATCTTCGTTCACCTGTCCCTGCATCACTTGCACTCAATATTTCATCAGCATTGACCATCCCCAATTAAGATAATGCTAGATATCGAATTACATATTGCATGAGTAAAATGCATACATCATTTCCTATTATTTGTATACAACTGCATTATCATCAAAATGAATGCTCATATCTGTTTTAATTTCAATTCATAAATAAAAACCTACATTATATCTCTTAATAACACATTATCAAAAATACGGTTCGTGACATATTTCTTCTAAATCTTTTATTAGTTAATTAATTTCAATTAACTAAGCTAATCATGTGATTCATACAAATCACCTTTTCTAATCCTATCATCTAGCCTAATTAATCATATCCTAACCATGCTTATCATTTTCCTCAATTTAATATTCCTCCACTCATTATCTCTCCTCATGTCACATCCTCCTAACTTTCCCACTTGCATCCTAATCCCTCATCAAGCCACCTAATTTGTCCTCCTAATCACTTGCACATTCCTAATCATCTTAATTAGGGATGAGTCATCTCCTTGCCATAAATAGATTTCTTCTCTCACCCTCCAAACCTTAAATGCTACCCACTTTGAGCCTTTCAAGGAAATTAAAATTCTTTAAATCTTCCTATACCTCTTCTTCCCAAGGAATTTTTAATTCCTTTATCCCTTCATTCTTCCCACACAATCTTCTATTTTGAAATTTTTAATTCCTACTCCCTTCCCCCAAAGAATTTTATATTCCTATTTCTCTTCCTAGTGTAATTGGGGAACTCTTCCCCATGTACTTGTGGAGTGTGGAGACAAGAAATGCCTTTTACGGTTATATCTCTTGGATTCCACACCTTGTACTCTCAATCTTCCCCCACCTTCTTTCAATCCTAGCTCTCCATTTTGAATCAGTCTTGGCCCTCCATTTTGGCCTCATCCAATCTATAAAATGGAGTCTCCTCTCCTCACAAATCATCCATCTTTCATGCAAAGTCTTGTTTCTCATTTGAGAACCAAAATCCTCCATCATACCATCCTAATGCCAAAATATTGCCACACTTAGACAACTCATCGTTCTATCTTGTCATGTAGTGGGGAGAAATCCATATATCATCTATCAAATGAGAAAATCAAGTGGATCAAGAGGGTGCACTCTACTTCATCAAGCTCAATTAGAGGAAGAACTGAAAAGTGAAGGTACAATGGTTTATTTGTGTATTTGAATGCATTATTTTGTGTTTTATTTGATTATACACTAACCATTAGGCCTTTAGGTTTTCTCAACTTCACCTCTATTAATCATGACTTTGTAGCCCAATGAATAAAAACTAGTCATGGAAGTGTTTGACCCTCCATGTACTTTAAAATGAAAAGCATATTTAACTAGTAATTTAGGAGTAGGAAGTTAGTTTATGTGAATTAGGTTATCAATATCTGTTCATTTGCCAAAAATTTGGTTGGTTATTTTTTATTTTCATGTGACTAAAGGTATTGAAGATCTCCCAAGGTTCCAAATATTGCACACCTAGTTTCCTATTAAGAAACTCATTTTATAAATCATGAAGAGGTGGCTTAATCTTCTAGGAAGCTTCTAAGTGGGAAAGTATGACATGTTCTTATCTTAGGGTTTTCTCTTGTCATATTTGCTAGTATGATTGTAATATTTAAGATTAAATGAATGTTGTAACATTGGAAATCAGTGAAAACTTTAAGAAACCCCCTCTCAAAAAAATGTATAAAATCTTGGCGAAAATTTAATTTTTTTAAAAGAAAATAATTTTTTTTATTGGCGAATCTTTCCTTTTTTAAAATGAAAAATATTAATTTTATTGGCAAAGTTTTATATATCAATTTTTTTTAGTAGAAAATATTAGCGAATATTGGAAAATAATAAGAGTGTGCATTAATTACTCAGTCGCAGTCTCACTTGCAGTTTGTGGATGATACAACCCTTATGGGGCTAGCTCGGATCAACGAAGCTACTAATTTGTGTAAGGTCTTAGATGTTTATCTTGCAGCTTCTTACCATTTGATCAATGAGGATAAATCTTCTATCCTCTTTTTCAACACTCCTGATTCTATTCAAAGGAGGATTGCTCTTATCTTGAGATTCCAAGTTGGCTTCCTCCCCTTGACTTATTTGGGTATTCCTATTTCTCCTGGCAACCCTCCTAGGGAGTCGTGGCAGGGGATCTTGGATAAATTCTGCTCGAAGGTTGATAACTAGACTCATAGATGGTTATCCTTTGTGGGGAGGGTTCAACTGATTCAGTCGGTGGTTCAGTCTCTTTCGATCTATCGATGTATGCTTCAGGTGGCTCCTAAGTGGTTCTTGAAGGGTTTGGACTCTCTAGCTAGGCAATTCTTATGGGCAAGTAATCTCTCCTCTTCCAAATGGAGTCTGGTCAATTGAGACCTGGAGTCGGGGGGGCTTGGGTTAAGGTAGTCTATTCTTTTTGGGGAAGCACTTGTAGCTAAACTGTACTGGAGGTGGTGTGTTGAGTAGGATCGAGGCTGGGCTAGGATTTTGGCCAATAAATATATGCAGAGGATCCTGACGGTGGAAATCCCTAGATATTCGCTTGAAGGAAAGGGCTCATCGATCTGGTACACTCTCAAGAGGAGGGCTTCTCTCATTAAGGCAGGGCTTTTTTGGATTTGCAAAAGGGGGGAAGAGGTCCTTTTCTGGAATGACTCTTGGGATGGATACCCTCCCATCCTTGATCAGTTTCCTAACCTTGGAAACCTGGGCCAGAGGTTTTTGGAAGCGTGATGGTCAAGGGTGAGTGACTTCAAGGCTGTCTATAGGTGCGGTCGGTTGGAATTGGAGCGGTGGAAGACTCCTAATGAATGGCTGGTTGTTGGGATGGAGGAAGAGTGTGTTGAGTTGCAGGGCATTTTGGCGAATAGACATTGTAGCTCCCTTAAGGGTAGGGATGGGCTTGCTTGGTCTCCAAATCCTAAGGGCATTTTTTCTGTGGCTAGTGGTTACTGGGAATTGTTGAGCTAAAGACTTGAGGGAAGAGCACTAAATTGGTGGAAACAAGTGTGGAATAATTCTTCTTGGCCGAAGCGTAACTGCTTTTCTTGGATTTTGGCTTGGAACAGATGCCTAACTTGGGACAATATCCGCAAGCGGGGATTCTTGGGGCCTTCTATTTGTGTTTTGTGTGGTTACGGAGAGAAAGATTCCTCACACCTGTTCTTCAGATGCCCCTTCTCTGTGCTTATCTGGCACTATTGGTGGGGGGTGTGGAAGCATCCTTGTGTCCACGCAAATTCTCTGGTGGAGTTTTGGAGCAATTTGGGCAGACCTCCTATCCCATCCTCCTTCCTCCAGACTATCTGGTATATTGGGCCCATCTTCATTCTGTGGCAGATCTGGCTCGAAAGGAACAGGAGGATCTTTCGTTAGACCAAATTGTTTGTTCAACAAATTTGGAATAGGATCACTGCTATGATTCGGGAGACAGTGGAAGCTAAATGTGAGGTGAATTTCCTGCTGGGTAGAGATGAGACGGATATTGTGAGTAAGCTTGGCTTGCAGGAGTTGTCTCCTGCCTCTTCTTGTGTTAGGAGAGGTAGGTAGGCTATGAAGAAGGTACAAAGGGTGGGAAGGTGGATACCCCCTCAGGATGAGTTTATCAAGATTAACACTGATGGCTCATCTTGGGGTAACCCAGACCCTAATGGAGTAGGTGGTGTTGGCAAGAATAGCAGGGGGAGGTTGTTTTCTTCTTTTCGGTGCATAAAGGGTGGCAGTCTAATAATTTTATGGAGGGTTCTACGATTCTTTATGCACTTGAGCGAGCTTTGGTGTTGGGTTGTAGTAAGGTGATTTGTGAATTAGATTCACAAATTGTTGTTAACTTGTTGTTTGAGCAGAAGGTGAGTGGGATTTAGTGGCAATTAACAGGGATTATTCAGCAGATTCTCCAACTTAGCTCGATATTGGAGTAGGTTTACTTCATCCATATTCCTCGAGAGTGGAATGGAGTGGTTGACTGTTTGGCCAAGTGGGCCTCAGAACATGATAGTGATTGGAAAGTTGAAGGTTGGGAGCATCTCTCTAGGGATTACTGTTAGGAACTACAAAATATTTTCACTGAGGACATGGATGGTTTTGAGGCTAGTTGATTTGTGGCGGGGTTGGTAGTTCTTCTCTGGGGCCTCAGGACTTTGGTTCTCTTTGTACTGCTTGTGTCTGATTTTCAATAAATTTTTTACACTTTTAGTAAAAAAAAGAGTGTGCATTAATTACTATTCCAAATCCTTTCATTTAATTTTTTTTTTTTATAGAAAAGTAGAGGCTTGAAGGTGGAAATAATTAATGAGTTAAAGGGGTAGACTCTACTTTATTTAATTTCTACCATTAATTTAAAATAAACTAATAGCCCTCTCTGTATTTTCTGAGATAAAATGTACCAACAATTTGTAACAGTCAATGGGCCAAAAATTGCTTTTATACCATTTATTTTCATTGAGGTCAACAATTAAAAATAAAAAGGAAAATGAGCAGGAGCATGGGAGCTAGGGTTTCGACTGTTGTGGAGGAAGGGGAGGATTTAGACGATGATGAGGATGATGGCTTGGGAGCCTTGGCTATGGGCATCACTATCTGTCTTGACCTAGATGATTCATGATGCCCCCTTCATTCCCTCTTTCTGGTGCATTCGATCATGGGGTCTTTCACTGAGGCGGTTGTTTGGGCTACTGCAGTTGTGGGCTTAGTGTATCAGAGCCAGTGGGGATTTCTGGAGGGCTCTCTCCATCTCTCCTGTCTGTTGGGTCGGTCTTGTAAGGCCCTTTTGCTCTGCTTTGGCTTGGGTCCCTTCTTTGCTCCCTTTTCCTTGTTGGGTCAGAGGATTTTGTGCTTGTAGTGCTTCTTCTTTCATTTTCCTCATCTCAGGCTAGGATTTGTGGAGCTCTTCTAATGCCCTTTGGGTGGGAATGCCTTGGTTTTGGGCCGTTTCTTGGCACCCTTCTTCTCTCTATGTTCCTGTTAAGAAAGGTTTATCTCCTATAGAGATGGAGATTTCTTTCGGGGAAGGAGTTGGGTGCTATTGTTTTGAAGCGGCTATGCTGGGTAGAGGTTGTTCTGGTATGATGCTACAGTTGGTGTGGTCTCTCCTTCTGAAGAAACTTTGTTCTCTCCCTGTTGAGGTGGGGGTTGTTTCTGTGCTGTTGGGGTTTGGTAACACTTTTGGTGGTCTCATTTTTTCTATGTGGGCCCTCGGTGCTTCCACGAATGGTTTCCTTTTGAAGGCTTTTTATCTTACTACTCAATCCCATGGATCTCTTCTTGAGGCGTTGTGCCTTCCTATGGAGGTGGAGTGGTTTCTTGGTGTTTGGGTGGTTAAGGAGTTTTTTGGTGCTTCCTCTCATGGTTTGGAGGACCTTTCTCTTGAGGCTGGTGATTTTTTGGTTGCTGGATCTTTTCTCTCAAGCTATTTTCTATATTCTCCTATTGAGGTGGAGAGTGCAGCAGAGCTTGGTTGGATGGATGCTTTCCTAATAGGGCCTCTGTTTCAGCTCAAGGTGGTTGAGGGTACCACTGCAAAACCCTTTGAAATGGTTCTGGGAGTCATTTCAAAAGCTAGTTTTAAGGTTAGGGACGCCTTTCAAAATCCCTTTTCCTTGTCTTTTCTTATCTGGTTGGTTGCTGATAGTTTTCAAGGGCCCAGTCCAGATTGTGGTTGTTTTTGGTTATGGGCTAGTCATGATTTTTGTTGTCTGAAGTCTCTCTCTCAGGTCAAGGGAGCCAGAAACATCCCTGTTGTTTGGTTGAGGGTGTATGCTAACCCTCATCATAGTCTGAATCTTTAGCCTAGTTGGTGTAGCCAACTTGATCTATTTTTATTATATCTTAAGTGTTTGGCTGGTTCTTACTGCTAGTGTTTGCTGGCTTTTGTTGGCTTTTGTCGGCTTAGCTTTGTTTGGGCTGCTGGTTTTCTAGGTTTATTTTCTTTGGCAACGTTGTTCTTTGGGTTCCAGATCTTGGTAAAATCTGAGGGTTTCGGGTTCCTCCAAAACCTGTTGTAAGGGGTTTTGGGTCCCCTCAAAACCTGTTTTTCCATAATAAAAAACAAATGAAAATAAATTTCAACTCCCACAAGCATTACAACTTGTAGGTACAATTTACCTCATGGAATACAATGAAGGTTACTAGATTATATTTGAAAGCAATGGTGGCAACTATAGATTGTTGACATAACCCTAAATTAACACATAATTATGATATATTATTGGTGAATTAATTTAGATTTCTAGAATAAATTATAAAATATTGGTGAATCTGATCCAATCATGTATCGAATATTGTGGTGAATCCTTGAGTTAAAAAAATTAATAAAATAAATTCTTTGGAGATTTAAATGACACTAAAATAAAAATTTGTAAAAATGTGGTGATTTGAGTCACCTTAAAAATTGAACTTATTAGCCAAACTTTGATTCCCAAATTTCAAAAAATAGCCAATTGGCGAATATTAACCACTACAAATTTCATTGTTGGAAATAATTCTTCATTAATGGTATTTCCAAAATCACAAATAGATTCATATATTTTAGTGTGGTAATATGAAGCATGTTTAGTTACTGATTTGTGTCATTTATATGTGTTTATCTTCTAGTAATCATGACTTTGTAACCAATTGAAAATAGGCACCAATCTTGGAAGTGTTTGACCCTCCATGTACCTTAAAATGAAAAGCATATTTAACTAGTATCTTAGGATTAGGAAGTTAGTTTATGTGAACTCCATGTGATTTAATATTATTCTTATAAGTAAATATCTACAAATTTGAGCTTCACAACTTTTATCTTCAAAGAACATGTGTTACAAGTTTTCATCACCTTAATAGAGTTTATATGTGTAGTGGGTAACCCTTTTGTATATAGTGATTTTTTGGGGGTCCAATTGTACATTTGATATTGTATATGGTGAAAATGGATAACAATAGTAATGATATTAAAAGGCTAAATGAATTCAACCACAAAACCCTAGCCTAACAACAACAAAGATCCACCATAACATATGAAGATTACCTAAGACAATGCAAATCAAATGAAATCACAAAGATTATACCATCACATGTCCAATAGGGTTTGGATCTCCATTCTTCCTATCTCCATTGATCTTGCTTGATATATTTGCTCTCAGATTTTATGTGCACAAGAGCTCAACAAAGAACGGAATGTGGTTGCAAGTAGGATTGTAGTGTAGTCAATTGATCAAGTAGTTAGGTAGTTAGGATGATTGATTAGCCAGGGTTGATAATGAAGGAAGCATCTCCTTATATAGAAGACACAATATGAAATGGAGGGATAAGATTGAGAGGTGTAAAAGGAGGTCGGCTATGATTAGAGGGTAGGTAAAAGAAATAATAAAATAATGAAAGGGGTAGGTAGTGTATGAATTAAGAGATGAATGACATGTGTCATGGGTAGAAAAGGTTAATGAATTAATTAAATAAATAAAGATTTATTTAATTAATAGAAGGAGTGGGATCAATTAAATAAATAAGATATTTATTTAATTTAGGAAAAGGATAAAATAAATAAATGTATTTATTTAAATGAGAAATAAGGCTAGAAGAGGATAAATGAATTAATTAAATAAATAAAGATTTATTTAATTAATAGAAGAAATAAGCTTAGATAATTAAATAAATAAAATAATTAGACTGGACAATTTTGGGTGTCTACATTTTGCCCCTCTTTGAGACAATGTGGCTTGTCGCGTTGTTTCAAAGAAGATAAGATGAACTGATATAGAGTTGCCCCAAGATGGGAATGATATGCCCCCTTGAGAGATTGGATGAAAAAATGTCTGAAAAGATCGCAAACAATCTCTCAATAAGAAAGAAAGGCTAGAATGGACTGATCGGATAAAGTGACAGAGTCACGGGATAATGAAGATTGAAACGGGAAACGAGGGCTCGGGGTAGTCTATAAGATAGACCACGGGGGAAAATACATCCTCATTGTCATCTACACATCCACGAGAGAAAAGTGCAGAGAGAGAAAAGAGCAGCAGTAGCAGTCAGCAGCGATGGCCTTCATTCACAAATTCGATCGCGTTCGTCGATTCCAAAGGCCAGCAGAGGCAGGAGAGCCAGTAAGTACCACCAAACCCGCCTCGTACTTTGATGCATTTATTGTTGTCATTAATGCATGGTAGATAGGGAAATAAATGCACTTTAGGTTAGGGTCAAAAAATGTCAAAAAATGTCTAGGCACATTTGCGTTGGTGCCAGGCGCGTCTATGATCAGGAGGCGCGTCTATGTTTGTGCCAGGCGCATCTGTGTCAGAAAACACATCTGTGATGAATGCGACCGCGTCTGTGATGTATAGGCGCGTTTATGCCAAGAAGGCACGTCTGTGTTTTTCAGGAGTGTCTATGTTTTTCAGGGGCGTCTGTATAGTCTTCAAGTGTGTTTATGTCAGGAAAGCACGTTTGTGTCCAAAAAAAGTGAATTTGTGTCTTCTAGGTCAAATCGGCAGTTCTGTGATGAACATACGCTGTCGATTGGATAAACTACTGAGAGGATACACTCAAGCAGGTCCTCTAGGGAAGACTAGGATAGATCAAGGCACTTTGTGATGAACAGTGAGTACCAAGATATAGTACTTTGTGATGAACAGGGAGTACTAAAATATGAGCAGCACTTTGTGATGAACAGTGAGTGCAAATGTGAGCAGCACTTTGTGATGAACATGGAGTGCAAATGTGAGCAGCACTTTGTGATGAATAGGGAGTGCATAACACGTAGTACTTTGTGATGAATAGGGAGTACCACTAGGATCAATAGCAACACTTTGTGATGAATAGTGAGTGTCACTAGGATAGAATGCCATATGTACTTAGATAAAAAGTAGCATTTTGTGATGAATAGTGAATGCCATGATGATTGACATGATTGATTTGCTTGATTGTAGGAGTATTTGCCCATGTTGGAGTCACGGGAGAGATTCCCATTGACTCAGAGATTGCGACCTGAGCTGACAGTTGAGGAGCAAGTTGCGATTGAGGCTATGGGATTGAGACATGTGTTGTATGTGCCTAAGTTTCGGGCGAACATGGGATTGCTGACTGCACTGGCGGAGAGGTGGCACTCCGAGACTTGTACATTTCATTTGCCGATGGGGGAGATGACAGTCACCCTCGAGGATGTATATAGGATTTTGAGGATACCAATCGACGGGGAGCTGATTTCGTATGATCGAGATGGAGACAGGGAGGCCCTGAGACGAGTGTTCCAAGACCTAGGACTAGAGATGAGGGCTGGACATGTGGCTTGGGATACTATGACAGCTACAGGGTTAGCACTGCTAGCAGTGATAGGAGGAGTGATCAGTGGGTTCTTGTGTCCTGATAGAGTGACACGAGGGTTGGCTGTGGGCTGGGGAGGTGCACTGGAGACACAACACACTAGATATGCTTGGGGACCGTGTGTGCTGGCACACCTCTACTATGAGCTGCATCAGTTTGTATACCACGGATCAGTGGGATTGGGCTGCGGGGTGACATTGTTACAAGTGTGGGCCTATGAGCATCTGCCAGTGACAAGACCGATACACTTCAGAGGCAGAGGTCACGAACACAGTTTTGTTCACTTATACGACATGATCACGTCGCAGCCACGGATTGGCAGGTTAGAGTACTAGCGACGGGTGATTGATGACATCGACATGGTCATATGGAGGCCATACCTGGGATGTGAGCAGTGGGAGGATGATGTTGTAGAGCTTCACTACACCTTTTGGAGCAGGTACCTGATTGGGCGGATGCCCTATGTGCTAGAGAGGCAGTTAGTGGACAGGGTGGGCAGGCAGTTTGGCAGGATCTAGCAGATGCCATGGGGTTTAGGCATGTATGCATGGACTATGAGAGATCAAGCACAATTTGGGCCCCTGTTATCATATGATTAGGCTGTTACACAGCTTGTAGAGATAATGCCCCTACCCTGAGACATGTGGTCGGAGATCGAGGATGCCGGCATGGATGCCGAGTACACAGCATACTGGGCCGAGTATCCATTCCCACACCTGACGGATCTAGGAGAGTTATTAGATGGAGATGGTGGTGGGGATGGGGATGATGATGGAGATGAGGGTGGCAGAGGTCGACGGAGGAGGAGGGGAGCAGTTGGAAAGAGGAGGGTTGCACTGCAAAGGGAGGGTGGAGAGGATAGGCAGGCTCAGGTGGTGAGGGGTCGCAGTGGATTGCCGCTACAGGTGCCAGCAGCACAGGGTCCCAGACAGGTGCAGGTACAGGGACAGGTTCAGATACAGGGACAGGCATAGGGGTAGGCACCCGTACATGGGGAGCCATAGGCAGAGCCACAGGCGGCTGAGGCAGAGGAGGATGAGCTAACAGAGCTGAGGGAGATCTGCCAGGGACAGGTAGATGAGATCCAAGACCTGGAGAGGGAGAGGGATAGGCTCAGGAGGCGGCTCAGAGATACTGAGCGGTAGCGAGACCAGGCTATTCAGTGCTACATAGAGGCTGAGACAGCATTGAGGGCTGGGAGGAAGGCAGCAGAGGACACAGGGGCCGGATATGCCTACGTTCTGCGGGCTGGGGAGGAGATTGCCTGTTGGTGAGATCTTTATTATGGTGCAGTGCCAATAGATCAGCGGACGAGGAGCTTCCATAGACCATCGTGGACAGCAACAGCTACGAGAGGGAGCCGGAGGAGACAGGCATCTAGTGGTGGGGTTATGGGTCCTCCACCACCACTAGATAGAGGGGACAGGAGGGATGATCCTAGGGTGGGTCCTTCAGGGGCTCAGATTCCATCGAGGTTAGGCGGCTCCGAGGGAGGGAGTTCATCATAGCCGTAGAGGGCTCCCTATGTATCAGTATTGTACCATTTTTGTATGATGATGTAGACACCTTCAGGTGATTGTAGCCATATGATTTTTTGACATCATTGTATCATGACACTTTATATATATATATGAGATGATTCATCTTTGCGGCAGCTATATGCACGTGTACCTATGTGTTGAGATGTTCTTATGTGATGCTTATGATATGGATGCAAATATGTATATGATGCAATGCAATATTTTTTTTTTGTTCTTTTATGTTTTATATGTGTATGCAAATGTAAATGTGAATGTATGTAATGCAAATGAATATGATAATGCGAATGTAAATTGTGCTAATAGGTGTTGTGTGCAGAATGTGATGCAGTTGTGATATCTATATGTATGTATGAAATGCTTATATGTGGTAATGCAGGTGCGACTACATGAAATGCAAATGTTTTTGGTGTGTCATTATACTCATTCATGTGATAGCAGGCTACACGGACTTGAGAAGGACGATGGAAGTCAATCAAGAAAGGGGGATGAAAGATAGAAGATATGAAAGTGAAAGAGCTTCTTGTGCGTTATCATCATTGAGCTTTATTATGGCAAGTAGGTTATGACAATCGAGGCATATGTTCGACCCAAAAAGTCATTGTACCTGTTTGCATGGAGATAAGACAGTTGCAAACAAGGAATGCCCCAGTTCACACTAGACTCATAGTGTCCTCATATCCTTAGACAAGTCATAGCATTACTAAGAGACAATCCACAGACAACAAATACAAATAGGTGACGATACCCCATCCTCGCCCTTCTAGTCAAAGACATCCTGGAGATAGAATCTTTAGTCAAAGACATCCTGGAAAAGCTTAAAAGACATGTCACCAAAAGATAAAATCAAAAGAAAACCAAGACTCGACACCAACATCCACTATAGTCCTCAAGTTTAGTATCTCTTGTCACTTGTGTAAGTCTTATTTGATTGTGGTCACAATGTTTACTTTCACAGAAAGGATAGATAGCACTGAACCATATGTTGTCTGAGTCTGTTGAAAGATTTGATTTGTTGAAGCCCATTGTTGTTGTTGTGTCTCATCTGAAACTGATTGAATCCATGAAACCGATACTTTATTGTGGAGAAGACGGAACTTTATTGCGGATCTGTGATGCAAATGTTGCTTTATTGCGGATTGCGCGTGGATAGACTGAAGGAAGCTAGAAGAAACTATACTCCTCGAAACATGTGATGTTCTCAGTTCCACACCCATCACTAGACGTAGGATCTGCCTTAGCCACAAATAAGATCTGATTTATTATGGATGGAAAGGGAGGTGAAAAGGGAGGTTTATTATGAATGGCTAACCAATCTTGGGTAGAACAATAACAAGCCATGATGGGAATGGGTAAGTTTATTATGGATGAATTGGTCGTGAGTGTGTGCAAAGTGAAGTGATGAAAGAGAATCCTGAAGGAGAGAGGAGCAATGTCTCTACGCATAGCGTTGGTGACCCAGTTTTCACCATGGTACTTGCCCAGGGTGCCACCGAAGTGGTTTTCACCGTTGGACGAAATTATTTCTCTTTACTTTTTTCGATTTTTCAATGTTTTTTGTGTCACAAGGCGCCTGTTTGCCAGGTTTTCACCAAGTAACGATTTTTTTGTTTTATGATTTTGTTGTATTTTTGAATTTTTTGAATTTTTTTGTATTTTTGAAATTTTTGAATTTTTTTGTATTTTTGAAATTTTTGATTTTTTTTGTATTTTTGAAATTTTTGAATTTTTTTGTATTTTTGAATTTTTTGATTTTTTTTTTGTATTTTTGTATTTTTTGATTTTGTTTGTATTTTTGAAATTGTTTTTGATTTTTTTTTGTATTTTTGAATTTTTTGATTTTTTTTGTATTTTTGTTTTTTTTTATTTTGTTTGTATTTTTTAAATTATTTTTTATTTTTTTTGTATTTTTGAATTTAGGATATTCCAAAGAGCTATGTGTAGAACCTACAAAGGTGCATGCTGTTGATAGGATCCTCCAAAGGTTCACCTTCTGTAGTTGAGAGCTAATATGCACCAAATCCATATGCTGTTGTGATGATGTAAGGACCAAGCCAATTTGGTTCAAACTTGCCCCTCTTCTCTCTATCTTGCTGATTTTGGTGTTTTCTCTGAGAACCAAATCACCTACCTCAAATGTGCGAGGCTTGACTTTGTGATTGTAGCTATGACTCATTCATTGTTGGTAAGCCTTGAGATGATTAAAAGCAGTTTGTCTTCGTTCATCTAGTAGTTCCAGTTCTTGTAAGTGAGAGACCCTATAGTCTTCATCACTGATGATGTTTTGCAAAGAGACCCGTAAAGAGGGTAGCTCGACCTCAATAGGCAAGATGGCTTCAACGTCATAGACAAGTGAATAGGGTGTAGGTCCTGTAGGTGTGCGGACACTTGTGCGATATGCCAATGCAGGATTAAGTTGGATATGCCAATTATGGCCAGCGTCATCGACTGTCTTTTTTAGGATTTTAAGGATTGTCTTATTAGACGCCTCAGCTTGACCATTACCTTGGGGATAATATGGCATGGAGAAATGATGTGAAATATGGAAGCGGTCATAGAGTTCATGAACATCCTGATTTTTGAAGGGACGCTCGTTATCAGTGATAATGGAAATAGGAATACCATATCGGCAAATGATATAGTTGAGGATGAACGTAGCAATCTATTTTCGAGTGACTTGTGTGAGAGGCACGACTTCAATCCATTTTGTGAAATACTTTGTGGTAGTGATAATGAATTTATGACCATTGGAAGAAGGAGAGTGAATCTTGCCTATGAGATCGAGTCCCCACTGACAAAAGGGCCAAGGAGACGCAATTGGTTGAAGTTTTTGTGCTGGCGCATGTATGAGGTCTCCATGAATTTGACATTGCTTACATTTCTTGACAAACTTATATGAGTCTTTTTCCATATTGGGCCAGTAATATCTAGTCCTGATGAGTTTCTTGGCCAAGGTAGGACCACTAGCATGTGGACCACATATCCCTTCATGTACTTCATGTAACGCAATCTGAGCTTCGTCACTTTCTAAACATCTAAGAAGAGTGCCATCTAGACCTCGCCAGTATAGGATATCAGCTAAAATGACATATTGAGAGGATTGGCAAATGAAAGTGCGACGTTGGTTATTTGATAGATCAGGAGGTAGGGTATTGTCACGAAGGTATGTGAAAATGGAACCATATAACTAGGACTCGGGACCAACAAAACATATTGTCTCAGTAGGAATAATCTCATATGAAGGAACCAAAAGGTTATCCACCAAGAACTCATAGCGGGTCTCATTTGGAGGTAGATCGATCAGTGAAGCAACTGTAGCCATGGCATCTGCGGCGTGATTTTGTTCTCTTGGTATCTGCATCTATCTTTGTGAAGTGTTGTTTCAGGTCATCCACCATTTGTTTGTAAGGCATTAATTTTTCATCTTTTGTTTGGTAATCATCAGTTACTTGACGGATGACAAGTTGAGAGTCCCCAAAAACATGAAGTTCCTGGATCTTCCACTGAACTGCGATCCATAATCTAGTTGTTAACGCCTCATATTCCGCTATATTGTTAGTGCAAGGAAATGATAAGCGGTATGATTTTGGTATAGAATCCCCTTGAAGAGTTATAAAGAGGATGTCGGCTCCTACCCCATGCTGTGTGTATGAGCCGTCGAAGTATAGTTGCCATGGCTTTGCATGTGACATTGTTAAAATGGATTCATCTGGAAATTCTGGACTTAGAGGAACATCATCTATCATGGGAGCATCTACTAATTGATCTGCGATGGCTTGTCCTTTTATTGCTTTTCTGTCCACATACTCGATGTCGAATTCACTCAGGATCATTACCCATTTGGCCAGTTGCCCAGTAAGTGTTGCTTTATTGAGAAGGTATTTCAACGGATCTATCCTTGCAACCAACTTAGTCTTATGAGTGAGCATGTAATGTCGTAATTTCTATGAAGCAAAGACCACGGTGAGACATGCACGCTCAATTGGTGTGTAGTTTAGCTCATATCCCACCAATGTGTGACTGATATAGTATACTGCTTTTTCCTTGCCCTCAACAATTTGTTGTGCTAAGAGTGCCCCTTGTGCTGTTGGGGTAGTTGATATGTATAGTGACAGAGGTTGATCTGGAACTGGTGGCATCAGAATTGGCGGATTTAGAAGATAATCTTTGAGCATCTGGAAAGCATGTTGACAATTATCATCCCATTTGAATTTGATGTTTTTATGTAGCAGGTGCTGAAAAGGATTACACTTATCTGCAAGTTGTGCTATGAATCTTCATATGGATTGGAGTCTGCCTTATAAGGATCGAAGTTGATTGATATTTCTTGGTGGTTGCATCTCCAAGATGGCCTTGACTTTTGCTGGATCAGCTTCGATTCCCCTTTTGGATACAATGAATCCTAGAAGCTTCCCAGAGGTTACTCCTAAGACACATTTCTTAGGGTTTAATCTTACTTTGTATTTTTCCAACCGATCAAAGATGACTGAAAGTATGTCCAAATGTGTATTTCTGTCTATTGATTTTCCCTAGAGGTCTTCAACATAATCTTCCATGGTTACGTGCATGAGATCATGAAAGATAGTAGTCATGGCTCTTTGATATGTAGCACCTACATTTTTTAGCCCGAAGGGCATGACATTTCAGTAGAAAGTTCCCCAAGGACAAGTGAATGATGCTTTGTGTTGATCCTTGGGCACAATCCTTATTTGATTATAACCAGAGAATCCATCCATTAATGATAACATTTCATGACCTGCTGTGAGATCAACAATCAAGTCAATATTTGGTAATGGGAAGTCATCCTTTGGACAAGCTTTGTTGATGTCTCTGAAATTTGTACATATTCTGATGTTGCGATCTGGTTTACTGACAGACACTAAGTTGGAGATCCATTCAGGATAATCAATTGGGTGTATGAATCCGACATCCAATAATTTCTCAAGTTCTGCTTTGACTAGTAATGCAACCTGTGGATGCATCTTTCTTAATTTCTGTTTCATTGGTTTTGCCCCCAGTTTAACTGTCAAATGATGCATTACCAAATCCGGATCTAATCTAGGCATATCAGCGTATGACAAGGCAAAGTTGATTTATCATTCTTTGAAGAAACTTATGAATTTTGACCTTTCTGACTCTGTCAATGATTGAGCCAGGAATATGTTGTGTGGAACCTCTTTTGTACCAATGTTTGTTCTGATAGTCTCCTCTACCAACATGGATGATTTTTCCTCATACAATGCTGGGAGAATGTCGAGCCTTCCATCTTTGGGTGCCTCAGAGAGGTTTTCGCCCTCAGATACATCCTTTCTTTTTACTTTTTTGGGGTTAGACAGCGCCACAGTGTGGTTTTCACCATAAGACCCTTGATTTGTTCTTATTTTCACATTTTTGCGACTGGAAGGTTCGACACCCCCACCAAAATATGCCATGCTATTGAGTTCTATGGTGTATCCCACTTTGTGGTCCCCAGGGGAAGATCATCTCATATGCCCAGATAGTCAATAAAAGATTCATCATTTTGGAATGTGTCAAACTGTGTAGGTCCTTCATGATCCCAGTCAATGAGTTGGTGGTGAACAAGGGGAAGGCCTTCAATGTCTTCAAAGTTAGTGGGGCTAAGAGTGAAGATGCAGTTATATTCGGGTATGTCAAGGTAATTATCGAGGTCATCGATGGCACTCTCCTCATCAGTCTTGATCACAAGCAAATCCAAATTATCATCACTAGTAGCGCATTCTGGGACAGGTGTTCTCATCCTATGTGATTTCAACCTAGGACCTTGAGACAAGGACTGTGTGGAATCCTCATGGGTTTTTTCTTGACCAACTCTAAACTTGTTATAAAATTCCTCTTCTTCTGTGGGTTCATCTGGCTCCCTGAATGTCTCAATGAGCTCGTAGTCACTGGAGGACTTATCTAAACCCCATTCCCATTTGTTGGAGTCTGTGGAATAGCGATCCTCTTGTTGAATTTTGGCAACTTTGATTTGTAAGGCTTCTTTTGTCCTTTGAATGTGGACCTTGGAAGTCAGGAAACCAAGTCCTTTCGAGCGTTCCTTTTTAAATATCAATTTAGGTTGTAAAGGTTTAATGATGCCTTCCTTTCATAACCCTAGAGGGCTTTTTCCATCATACTCGAATTTTTGTAGAATCTTGAAGCCTTTGCCATATTTCTCACATGGTAGACTGATGTGATCTTGTGTGTCATCTTCAATGTCTTTGTAAAGAATTTTGTATAGATCTTCCTCTTCCAGTTCGCCCCATCTTTGAAAGGTAGTAAGGTCCCATTTGAGTACCATGATGGATACTTGCTTGTTAGGATGTGGTCTTCCATATTCTTTTGGGGAACTCATGACTTGTTGTAAGTACATGGTCTAATTTAAAGTGTATTCCCCCATGCCCTTGTCCTGAAATTTGCCTTTAAGCTCACCTTGTTTTGATGTCAAAGGTTTCAATGACTCAGGATCAATGTATGCTGAAGAAGGAACAACTTCACGATTACTGGGAATGATGGTCTCAGTTTTTGATCTAAGATTATTGCAGTATATGAACGGATTAGGATCATCGTTAACTGTTACCTCTACTCCATTGTGAGGAAACTTAATGCATTGGTGATATGTAGATCGGACTGCCCTCATTTCATGAATCCAAGGACGTCCTAGCAATATGTTATAAGTGAGATCTAGATCCAAAACTTGACAAACCACATCCTTCGTAACTAGCCCAACTCTGAGAGGTAAGGTGACTGTGCCCTTGGACGAACGCTCTTCATCATCATATGCCTTGACGGTGATTTGATTTGTAGAATTCATAGCTTTATCAGAATATCCCAATTGTTTAATTGTGCTCAATGTACAAATGTTTAGACCTGCTCCTCCATCTATCAGGACTCGTTTTATTTGATGTTTGTGTATGAAGGCTTCGATGTGTAATGGTGCATTATGTGGCTGACTTACAGAGGCATCATCGGCTTCTGTGAATGTAAGGGAGTGTGGAATGGAAAGGTATCCCACCATGGCTTGAAACTGGTCCACGTTCAGATTAGTAGGAACAACAGTTTCTCTCAAGATTTTGTCAAGAATAGCTTTATGTGCAGGGGATATGCGTAGGAGCTCAAGAATGGAGATGAGCGCGGGTGTCTTCCCTAACTGTTCTACAAGATCATACTCAGGTTTGGTTGATGAAGAAGCAGTGTTCTTGGCTGGAGCACCTTGCAAAGTGATTTTACCTTAGCGGGTTGTGACATTACATTCAGAGGTAGGTTCGGAAGAAGATCCAACACCTTTTAGGACAATCCTGGGTCTCCGGGTAGAATTCTCAGGGTTTTTGTCCTTGATGATAATGGTAGAGATGTAATTGTCCATTGAAATGTGATTGATGGTTGAATCATAGTTATAGGATGCTCTTGTATAGTTGGTTTGGTCATCTATGGCTTTAGCTTTTCCCTTGTCATGTTTTGGGAATGGTTCCTTAAACATCTCATGTTCTTGATTGGATGAGTGTCCCTCAATCTCAATGTCACCTCTGTCAATGAGATCTTGTATGATGTTCTTCAATCGATGACAATTTCCTATCTTATGACCCTTGCTCTTATGAAATTCACAATACTCATCATCATTCCACCAATTTGGTTTAACCTTTGGTTCATATGGAGGAAAATCTGGAACTGTGATTACCTTGTTTGCCACTAGCTTTTTGAAGACTGATTCAAGTGGTTCTCCCAATGGAGTGTACTTCCTTCATGATCTGGAAGTTGTTTGAGTATTCACTTGATTGTTTGTAGAACTTGATCCCGAAAAGATGAATTTGGGTCGCATTGTATTGGCATCAACAACACCATCATTGACCGTGTTCTTGTTTTTGTTCCAAAATCTCGACTTGTCTTTTCCCTTAAAGTCATCTTTGTTTTCCTTGAATATCTTAATGACTCCTTGTTCAATTAGGACCTTTTCTGTCACTAAGCCTTTTTCAATAACGTCCTTGAAGGTGGACAAACAAGCTTTCCTTAGATCATAGCCAATGTCTTTGTTAACATTTTGGGTGAACATTTCTACCATTTGTTTTTGTGGAATTTGTCAAGAGCATCTGCTGGCTAGATTTCTCCATCTTTGTAAGAATGATGCAAAAGACTCTCCCTCTTTTTGCTTGGTGTTGCACAAAGTAGTGACTGATATGTCTGTCTCTATATTGTAGGAGAAATGTTGGATAAATGCCTCTGCTAAGTCACCCCATGACTTAATTCCAGGTGGAAGTTGGGAGAACCATTCCATAGCTTGATCACCTAGGCTTTGTGGGAATAATCTCATCAAATATGTCTCTTCTACTGCTATCTCAATGCAAGCTGTGAAAAACTATCTTATGTGTTCCTTAAGATCCCCTTTTCCTCTATACTTATCAAACTTAGGCGTCACAAAGTGTGTAGGAAATGGAGGCATTGGAATGCTCTTGTCAAATGGATAAGGATATATGTCTCTCATTGTGTATGTTGGCTTTGGTGTATTTATGTCCTCCATTTTCTTTTGTAAGTCCCTGATTTGTTGCTCCAAATTGCTCTTAGGTGGAGATCTACTTCTTGGAGCATACCCCATGCTTGAGGCACCAATTGGAGGAGGAACATGTTGCATATATGGATGATATTGATCATACACATGTTCATATGGAGGAGGTCTATAGTGATGCTACATATATGGACCACTTGGTATAGATTCATGTTGAGGGATGCAATATCTATTTTGTCCATGTATACCATACTCTACAGGTATGTCATGTTCTAATGTGTTGCCCCCAAATTTGACACGGGGTTTCCTTGTGTCCAAATTTTGAGCATGCCTTTGAATATCCAATTGCTTTGGTGGTTGATCCTTAGCATGGGTATGTGATTGAGCATATCTTTCTGCATAAGACTTCCATAAAGGTCTGCGAAGGTGAGTATCATATGCTTGACCATGTGTATGTGGGACCTTAGGTTTTTGAAGCAAAGATGATGGTGATTCAGGTACCATACATGGTCCTCTATTTCCTCCACTATTAGGACTCCTTTGATCCATGTTGGAGTGAGGTTGTTGCAAAGGTCAATTTTCCATTATTTGAGACATGTCAAAATCATGAGGTATCTTGGCTCCACTTTGTGCCATCATTTGTAAGAAGTATTGTCTATCCCTTCCGATTATTTCCTCAACCAATCGATTGAAATGGGGATTCATAATGGATTCTTCCACATCTGCTGAATGTATAGAAAAGTTGTCCATATTGTCATTGTGTGTATCATTGTTGTTTGTAGTGTCCATGTTCTCAACATTTGGAATGTTTCTATAGACATCCATGTCAGGTAATGTGTTATGATCAGTATTGAAAAAGACATCATTGTCATACTCATAGACACTCATGTTTGCGGACTCGTGAGCCTCTTTAGTTTCTCTCCTAGATTTTTGAAGACGAGTTCCAACCATGAACTAGGTATTGACCAAGATGTGTGAGACTAGATGAAAATGGAAAAAAAGTATGGAAGACCAAGGGTTGGATGGAATGTAAATGAATCTAAGGTGTACTTGCAATATCCAAAATGTAAGACCAAGTATGTATGTAGTAGAGTAGGTGTGACTTCCAAAGAGAGGATAGTTTCTCTTGATGAGGTAAGTTGACCTTGACTCTAAGTAAGACCAAATGAGACCCAAAGGTAAGAAACCTTGATGAGGGACCACTTAGCAAAGTGTTGTTGTATGTAGTGTGTTGACAAAGTATAGTGAGGACAAGCAAGTGACCTTTTGATTCAAGTTTAGACAATTGTGAATGTAAAGTGAGATGTGAAGCAATGATGGACTTTGTGAGACCCAAAGACAGGTTGAATGCTAAATGAAACCCTAGAGAAATGACCTAGGAAGCTCAAGAATTCCGAAACTGACTGTGTTTGTTTGCTGGACTGTAACAGTTTTTCAATTCTGAACACAGATGCGCCTGTATACTGCACAGACATGGTTTCCTGACATAGACGTGGCTTTGTTCAACACAGACGCACTTCTAAGATTTTTTTTGCAAAGTGTAATGTTGATTCTGTAAACACAGACGCGTTTTTTCCCTTCACAGATGCTGTTATACAACACAGATGCTATTATGTCAGACATAGACGCGTTTCTGCAAAATTTGTGCAATCTTTTCCAATCTGTGTGTAGCGTCCTAAAATTGTGACACTTGCAATTTCAACTGCATTTCGGTCTTCACGATGGCGACGCAATATGCAACCTGAATGGAGACCCCGAAACCTGATTATGACACTGAAAACTGCATTTTCTTGCACCCTGGCCTGAACCTCCTTTGCACCCTGCTGTCCCGGGAGGTGGGACCAGAGCGCCCAGCGCCCTGGTCCCTGGGTCCTATTTTGGGCCCGGTCTCTTTTGGACTTCAGGTCTTTATGTTTGCAAATTGGAAAATTATCTTTCCTAGTCGGCCTAAGGTCGGGAAAATCAGTCTATTAACCCTAATTGACAAGTATATAAACTACATTTTCCTCTTTCATTTGATATGATGGAAAAAGCGTGGAAACTATACTCAAGCACTCAAGCATTCAAGCATTCAAGCATTCTTTCAAGCAATTGATCATTCTAAGTCTCCATTCAAGGCTAAGTGTTGCATTCAAGACAAGGATTCAACCATTGAAGAGGAGATCACATACTACATGCTACATACAACATACAATAATACAACAAACAAAAACATCTATACCTTCGCACATAAGGATACAAACATCCTTACAACAAGGTATTAGTACTTGTTTTACATTACATTTACAGCATTTCTCATTTCTTGGTTAATTCCAAAACTGGGGTTTGACCTAAAGGAAAACCCCTAATCCCTAACCCCCCAATTGTCTTCACTTTTCTGTGTGTAGGTTGCAGGTATGCGGCTGAAATTGAAGATCTGGAATCCTTGTGCAGAGACGAACAGATCCCCCTTCGTTTCGTGGATTTTTCGGAGGACCGTGTGCACGCCGGGCGCCATCGTCCCGACAACTTTTGCTCAAATTTGCAGGACAGTGCCGTATCGACATTTTACTGCTAATGCTAGGTCCGCAGCTTCATCCTATATCCCTATCTCAGTTTATAAGCAAATCTTTGTCACTTTCTATGCATTCCTAGCTTAATTCTTCTATCAACATTCTTTACAAAAGAGGGTAGCCTTGCTTTCTTAACCCTTGAAACACATTTAGCATCCAATCTTGCATTGTGTGGGATTGGATCTTGTGGGTTTCAACCCCTCTTTTGAATGTAAAGTCTCTCCCCTAAGTGAAAACCATCAACCCTAGTGACTCTCCCTTCTCTCTCCTCGGAGTTGGAAGAGGGGAGAACAACTAGGGTTCGATTGCGATTTTCCGCTTTACATTTTGGTGAACCCGACGTGAACATCCTTTCTGATTATTCATAGTTAGATCTAAAAATTGGATTCCTTGATTAAATTTCCATGTTTGATCTTTGGCAAAATTTTAGAGGTTAATTGCATAAAAACCCTAAATTTTCTTTTTAAGTAATTAAACTTGTGAAATGTTTAATTGTTAATGCTTGTTTCAGATCTGCCCTTCTATTACAAATTATCAATTCATATTTGTGCTTTAATTTTGAAAATTAAGTGGTTAAATGTCAAAACCCTAATTTTTGAAACCTTCTTGATTCAACCTTTGACTGATAATTTCACTAATCAAAACATCTCCAAATCAGCTGTAACTTTGGATTCCGCAATAAAATCACAATATCTTTCATCCCTGAAAATTTGGAAAAAAGTTGCGAGGACCATGTGCACTCCGAGCGCCATCGTCCCCGACATTTTTTCCGAAATTTCGGGAGCGAGATCTTACTGTATTTTCCTGCTAAAATCCAGAATTTTGGCTGATTTTATCAATTTTAACACCTTCAAAATTACAGTCAAAGTTGGTCTAGTGATTGCTTGGATTGAGGCTTCTAATCATTCAAAAATTGTCGAAACTGAAATTCATGTCAAAATTGTGTTTGTTACTATCCTAAATCTGAAAAGTGTGTTGGCATTCATTCGAAATTTCAGTGATTCATTCAAATTCTTGCAATTTGTGACTTTTGAAATTAAGTGCTTAATTACAACTTTGATTTCCGCTTTTAAAATTGAATTTTGCGTGAAATTGAGTCAACTTTCAAATTTCAAAACTTACATTGCTTTTGGTATTCCCTCTAAAATCATAAAATTCAAAATTTCAGTTTCCCTCTCTTTTTCAAAATTCAAAATTTGCATTTTTCGACAATTTGGGTAGGGTTCAATTTTGAGATTGCAACTTTAATTTGGCCTATCTACAGATCGTAAAATCACTCAATTTTTTTAGGTTAGCTGTAAAATCATCATAACTTTCATCCCTGCAAATTTTGAAAAAAGTTGCGAGGACCGTGTGCACTCCGAGCGCCACGGTCCCGGACATTTTTTTCGAAATTTCGGGAGACTGTCATGATTGCATTTAACAGCTTAAATCTAGAAGATTGGCTGATTTTACTGAAATTTGCTACCTCTAAAATTCAAAATCTTCTCTCTCTCTAGTGCATGAGTTTTACAACAATAAGCCCTACTTACACTATTCCCGTTAGACGAAGCCTTAGAATTAAGTCTTTCCAAGGTTTAATTACTGAGGAGATGGAACTTAATTTGAATGGTCTTTTTAACGAGGACATGGGTAATTCCTCTAATCCTCTCAATGATGAAGAAGCTCTCCATGAGGTTTCTGTAGAACAACTTTCAAAATTGGATAACCAATTTGACGATTTTCGACAATGGATGTCTCAAGAATACCCTGATAGTCAAGCTCTTCCTTTAATTGAGGGCCTAAAACGTATGCTTCAAAGTGATAAGAATGGAATTGATATTTTGCGTGTTATTGCACACATTGTGGATTCAAATGTGATGCCTATGAAAATTTGTGCCGAAACCTTAGGTTATACACAACCTCCTACTCAAGTCAATCATTCTATTCCTTTGGCGACTCCTATTGCTAGTATACCTACTTTTACATCAAACATAATGACTACTTCAACACAAGACATTCCTCCTATGATCACCAGTCATGGGGGCAATCCCTCTTCTTCAATCAACCCTCTTCCTTCATTCAATCCAACTTCTTCATTCATTCCTTCAATGAGTGTTCCTATTATATCACCACAAATGAACATGATGCAAGGGGGCAACTCGTTTAATCATTCCATTCCTCCTTGTAGTGTTCCTCTTGTCCAATCATCTCCTATGACTAACTATCATAGTGTCCCACCACCTTACTCTCTACCTTCTTTCAATAACATAACACATCCATCACAATCTAACACATCTAATATGAACTCTTCGACTGAAGCGACCATTAATAATCTTGCACAAACTGTCTCTTCTTTACAGCAACAAATTGCCTCTATGAATCAATCTAAGTTTAGTGTGCCCACATTTGATGTCGCGAGCCCACTTTCTCTTGACATTGTTCGAGCTATTCCCCCTAAACATGTTGAAATTCCACATTTGGAGCTTTATAATGGTAAGGGTGATCCTCTAACACATGTTAAGACCTTTCAAACAATATGTACTGATTTTGCTTATGACCAAAGGTTGCTTGCAAAATTGTTTACTAGAACATTAAGAGACAAAGCCCTACAATGGTATTGCTCGTTGCCTTCCTATTCTATTACTTCTTTCGAACAACTTGCAAATTCTTTCATTCAACAATTTCAAAACAATATAAGTCCTAAAGTTACTTTGATTGATTTAATGCATTGTAAACAAGGTGTTAAAGAAAAAGTGACTGATTTCATTGGTAGATATAAGCATTTGTATGCTCAAATTTCTTTTCCAGTGCCTGACAATGATATTCAAAGAATCTTTATTTCTAATTTACAAAAAGATATTCGAGACAAACTCCTATTTTCTGAGTTTACTTCTTTCCAACAGTTGTGCGCAACTCTTCACAATTATCAACTGACTGTGAGTCAAATGGAACAATCACATCCTATGACTCCGAGTGATAAGGGTGATAGTAGTCAACAACCATTTGGGAAGTTTAAACCGAATAGAGAGTCCATTAAATTCAATGAAAACATCATCAACAACAATGTGAATGCAGCATCAGGTGTGTCTCCTATTTCTAAGTTTTTCAAGAAAGAAAGAAAGTTTACTCCTTTGAATGAATCATTGCATAGTATTATGAATAAGTTATTGGAACAAAATGTGCTTACTCTTCCTCCTATAAGGCAAATTGATCCTGAAAAGATTACTTCACCTTATTTTGATAACAAATCTTTTTGTCAATTTCATCGTCAGCCTGGGCATGATACTGAAAAATGTTTTGCTTTAAAGGGGACGATTCAAGATTTGATTGATAATAATACTATCTCTGTTTCTGGAATGAATGATAAAGGCAACACATCTGTAGCTCCTCCTAACCAAAATCTTCAGATTTTTACTGATCCATTGCCTTCTCATACCTCTAATGCGATTGATACTACTGATTCCTCTGTCTCACCTGATGATCTCGTGTCTATGACTCCGAATGTGATTAATTTTGTGGAGCAACAGAAAATCCCTAAAGAACTTTCCATCACCTTTGATTCTAGTGAAACTATCAGGGCACCTGATGGTCCTTTATATATAGTTGCTAAAGTCAAGAACACACCTTGTCGTGGAGTGCTTATTGATCCTTCTTGTATGGTTAATATCATTACTAAAGAATTCCTTTTTACTTTGCAATTGAATCAAGTAATCTATGATGAAACAGATGTGGTTGTGAAACTATTTGATGCATTTTCTTCTCCTGCAATTGGTTCTATTACATTACCTATTGAGGTCCGTAACAAATCCCTTGATGTGAACCTTGCTATTATTCCATCTTCCGAACAATTTCGTGTGAAGCTTGGCTATCCTTGGCTATCTTCCATGAAAGATATTGCTTCTCCTATTCACAAGTGTTTGAAATTTCCCCATAATGGTGAAGTTGTTACTGTCAATCATAGTCTCTTTAAACCAGCTGAAAGAACTTCTAGCATTCCTCTTGATTACTTTTGGCCTAAACAATTCCAATCTCTTCCTCCGCGAAGTGATCATCTTTTCAAATCTTATCAAAAGTGGAAAACATATATGATCCTATCTCTAAGTGAACCTAGAACACCCAAACTTGACATTCCTATCATTCTCGAGAAGGAAGTTCTTCCTTTGAAAGATAAAACTAATGTCTTTCCTCAAGAAGATTCCCAACCCATCCCTATGGATGTGACTATGCCTATGATTAATAAACTTCCTAAAAGTAGACCTATCCCTCCTCGTCATGATGGACTTGGTCTCCTTCCAAAACCAAATATTCCTCCCTTATATGGAGCAGTTCCTCCTCCTTCCTTTTATAGAGAGAAGAGACCTTCCTCTTCTCCTATTGTTCAGCCTAAGAGACCACAACCTAAACACCCAAGTGATAAGGATGAGAACATTCCTCCTCCTCAATCTTCTCAACTTCCTACTAAGACTAGACGAAATCGTTCTGCACGTGAACGCCGGTGAAAGCGTCATCTTAGAGCTCAAACTTTGCAATCCCCAAAAACACCTTCAACAAGCATTATTCCATTTTCTCCTCAGCCGACGATTGAGCCGAAATCTCCTAAACATAAGATGCATGATGGTCTTGATCCTGTGCGAGTTAAAGATCCTATTTTTATAAATCTTGATGATGATATAGATGAAAATGTTACTTCTCTTGATTGTGATAGTGAATATGAACTTGTTGATATTGATAACCATTTATCCAATGAATTTTCTAAAGCACTTATCCTAGCTCCTAGACAAGAACACCGTGGCTTGGGATATGAACATAGCCCTTGTTTGGATCTTGTGATAGCTCCATCTGCTGTGTTGGATGTTCCTCCTCTAGCGTGTTCCCTGCCTTCCCGAAACATTGATCAGCAAGATCGGGGGGTAGATGACGTGCTAGACTAGTTTCATTAGCATAGCAGATTCTCTCCTCCTCTGTCGTTACTTCTTATATGTGTTATTCTCATTCTTCTATTTGTTGTCCTTAGTGTTGTCTACTTGAGGACGATGCAAAGTATTGAGATCTCTCGATCTCTCTCATGTTGACTCAAAAGACACATGTGTTCCCTTCTTCTAGGTGACCTTCCTTGATTGGGGAATGAAGAACAATTATGCATACATACATATGATATACATGAATTATCATACAACATACTAACCCCGAGGAAAGCGAAGTCACCTCGTGCTTTGTGTTTTGTGTCTATTATCCTTGGGCTTATCTCACACTTGGGGGCTAAATCCTTGTGATAACGTGCTCCTTTCCTTTCTCATTTCTTATATGTATCACTACCTTAAAGCAATCACCCCCGGTGAGGCATGTGCGATTGCTTTAACATAGGGGGGCATACATCCCGTTCATATCTTTTCAAGATACTTGAAAATTTCTTGGCAAATTTAACCTTGCCTTGAAATTTTTTGATATCTTTCTTGCATGACTCATAGTGAGGGAACCTTACTACTGACAGTCATGGTTCTCCCTCGTGATCTTCCCTTTTACTTTGTCAATCAAAGTCGTAAGATCCTTAGTCCACTGGGGGCTTGGTGTATCTTGCCTCCTTGACGTGGTGAAAGTTTTTTTCAATATTGTTTCCTTGTACTTTACCAGAAGTATGAGCATACGCCTATACTCCCGCTAAAGTGGGGGCTAAATGTAGCGTCCTAAAATTGTGACACTTGCAATTTCGATTGCATTTCAGTCTTCACGATGGCGACGCAACATGCAACCTGAATGGAGACCCCGAAACCTGATTATGACACTGAAAACTGCATTTTCTTGCACCCTGGCCTGAACCTCCTTTGCACCTTGCTGTCCCGGGAGGTGGGACCAGAGCGCCCAGTGCCCTGGTCCCTGGGTCCTATTTTGGGCCCGGTCTCTTTTGGACTTCGGGTCTTTATGTTTGCAAATTGGAAAATTATCTTTCCTGGTCGGCCTAAGGTCGGGAAAATCAGTCTATTAACCCTAATTGACAAGTATATAAACTACATTTTCCTCTTTCATTCGATATGATGGAAAAAGCATGGAAACTATACTCAAGCACTCAAGCATTCAAGCATTCAAGCATTATTTCAAGCAATTGATCATTCTAAGTCTCCATTCAAGGCTAAGTGTTGCATTCAAGACAAGGATTCAACCATTGAAGAGGAGATCACATACTACATGCTACATACAACATACAACAATACAACAAACAACAACATCTATACCTTCGCACATAAGGATACAAACATCCTTACAACAAGGTATTAGTACTTGTTTTACATTACATTTACAACATTTCTCATTTCTTGGTTAATTCCAAAACCGAGGTTTGACCTAAAGGCAAACCCCTAATCCCTAACCCCCCAATCGTCTTCGCTTTTCTGTGTGTAGGTTGCAGGTACGCGACTGAAATTGAAGATCTGGAATCCTTGTGCAGAGACGAACAGATCCCCCTTCGTTTCGCGGATTTTTCGGAGGACCGTGTGCACGCCGGGCGCCATCGTCCCGACAACTTTTGCTCAAATTTGCAGGACAGCGCCGTATCGACATTTTACTGCTAATTCCAGGTCCGCAGCTTCATCCTATATCCCTATCTCATTTTATAAGCGAATCTTTGTCACTTTCTATGCATTCCTAGCTTAATTCTTCTATCAACATTCTTTACAAAAGAGGGTAGCCTTGCTTTCTTAACCCTTGAAACACATTTAGCATCCAATCTTGCATTGTGTGGGATTGGATCTTGTGGGTTTCAACCCCTCTTTTGAATGTAAAGTCTCTCCCCTAAGTGAAAACCATCAACCCTAGTGACTCTCCCTTCTCTCTCCTCGGAGTTGGAAGAGGGGAGAACAACTAGGGTTCGATTGCGATTTTCCGCTTTACACTGTGAAGTCATTTTGTTGTAACCAAATCTGACTATTTTTTGTGACAAGAGGACACAGTATTGATGAAGACCCAATGTTTGTAAGTGTCTAGACTCAAAGTGACTCCAAGAAAAATGTGTTGTTTGATGTAAAAATGTTTTTCATACACTTGAAGACACAAAAGACACAATGTTTTGTTGTTTGGTCTTGAATGTTTTGAATGTTTAAAATAAGTCAAACACAATTCTTATGGCTAGCCAAGACAATAGTTGTTGATCCCACATGGGGTTTTACCCCTGAGGCTATGCTATTCAGAGCGGATACTTAGATGCTTGACCTCACTGGCTCCACCCTCGGCACTCACTTCTTAGGTCAGCCAAGCATCAGTCCCCATGAAAACTCCTCGTGGCGAACTTTGTATCTCTACTAAGAACCGTATGTGTGTGGGCCGCTACCAGAGGTCCGACCTCCTGCCTCAACAACTAGAAGGATTTTGGCTTCTAAAACAAAAAGGTGCTAGTAAGGGCATCCGCTCGTGTGGCCATACATGCGGCACTTTCAGCTCTGTAAATACAGAAGGCTCCCAACCAGTAGGGGTTACGCCCTACAACTGAACAAATAAATTTGATCAAATGGGTTTATGGGGAGACATAGTGTTGGTATGAACTAATCAGCACATGTTATCATAGTTTTCACCATGAATACAGTTATTTATAGTGGTTCGGAAGAGGTGGGTTTTCCTCGCTACCACTTGGGTCGTTCTCTTCTCACTAGTAGTCCTAATGACCACATGGGAAGACAGGCCCTCTAAAGATTAAACAAAAAGAGCCTATTGCTCAAGACACAAAAGACAATGATTCAATTTTAGTGCACCAATTGAAGTGTTTGCTAGTTTATGAAAACAAGGCACACAATAAAAATCCAAAAACCCTTGCCAAGGACCTGCAACAAAGATTTATTAGTAGTTTGGATTGTTTCAAATAATCACCCCTTCCTGCAAGCACACAAGTTAGGTAAATTTTAAACCCAAAAGACTTTGTGAAAATAGGGGCCTTCAACCAAACGATTTTTCTTTCAAGACAAGCTGCACCAATTTTGTTAGCTAGATCTAAAAATGTTAGTTCAAAATAAAACAGATCTGAAACATTAAATGCAAAACCAAAACCGAATCAATAAACCCAAAATTCAAAACCGGTGCACATAGATGCGATTACCCTCAACACAGACACGACTTACTGACGCAGACGCAGTTCTATGTGACACAGACGCGGCTCCAGAATGCAAACACAACTTCTAGAAACAGACGCGGCTAAAAACACCTCAGACGCGACTTTAGAACACAAACGCGGTTTCCAGAACCTGCAAAAAAAAAAAAACTGTTGATAACACAGACATGATTCCAAATGTCGTCAACGCTATTCGGGAACCCAGACGCGATCCGAAAGTTCACAGACACGGTAAAAAGCCAAAAACGTGATCCGAAAGTACGCAGACGCGAAAATATCAAAATGCTACCGAAAATGTCAGATCTGCAACTTCAAAAACACAAAATCTGCAATAAGGATGTTAAATGCAAAAGGGACAAGAGTCCCACCGGGCATGCCAAAATGTATATGGTGAAAATGGATAACAATAGTAACAATATTGAAAGGCTAAATGAATTCAACCACAAAACCCTAGCCTAACAACAACAAAGATCCACCATAACATATGAAGATTACCTAAGACAATGCAAATCAAATGAAATCACAAAGATTATACCATCACATGTCCAATAGGGTTTGGATCTCCATTCTTCCTATCTCCATTGATCTTGCTTGATATATTTGCTCTCAGATTTTATGTGCACAAGAGCTCAACAAAGAACGGAATGTGGTTGCAAGTAGGATTGTAGTGTAGTCAATTGATCAAGTAGTTAGGTAGTTAGGATGATTGATTAGCCAGGGTTGATAATGAAGGAAGCATCTCCTTATATAGAAGACACAATATGAAATGGAGGAATACGATTGAGAGGTGTAAAAGGAGGTCGGCTATGGTTAGAGGGTAGGTAAAAGAAATAATAAAATAATGAAAGGGGTAGGTAGTGTATGAATTAAGAGATGAATGACATGTGTCATGGGTAGAAAAGGTTAATGAATTAATTAAATAAATAAAGATTTATTTAATTAATAGAAGGAGTGGGATCAATTAAATAAATAAGATATTTATTTAATTTAGGAAAAGGATAAAATAAATAAATGTATTTATTTAAATGAGAAATAAGGCTAGAAGAGGGTAAATGAATTAATTAAATAAATAAAGATTTATTTAATTAATAGAAGAATTAAGCTTAGATAATTAAATAAATAAAATATTTATTTAATTAGACTGGACAATTTTGGGTGTCTACAGATACTATTAAAAAAATTCTATTTATCTCTTTAGTTATAATAAATCGTATTTAGCTTATAGGTCTATGAATACACTACTAGGTCTATCTAAGCTCAAAGTGAAGGAGAGATTATCCACTATCAACAACTTTCAGTCATCACTCATAGTTTATTGATGGGTAGTTCACCTTCTTCAAGAACATAATATACTTAGCCTTGAAGTAGGTTGATTCCTCTATGAATGTTAGAAACAACTTTGAGATCCATTAGAACGACATTATTATCTTGTATGTTCTAGCCATTATTGATGAAGTGTTGATCCAACTCATATCTAAAGGCCCTAGTATTTTAGTGTAGTATTGTGTCTATTTGTTTTATTTCTATAGTATTGGAATCCCATCAATGTGCGCCAACAAAATAGTTCCATTACTAGGAATTTTCTAATTTAATTCAAATTTTGAATACCTTGGTGATTCAACGTTATCATTTTGTTAAATTGGGTAATTCGATAGCAACAAATTAAGATAACCTCAAGTGGAGTAATCTTGTGCAAACTCAATTTTATTCCCCTAGCCTTCACCTATTACCATATACATGTGTTCCCATACATTTATCTACACCTATCCATATTTGCACACTTCCTCATATTATCCACAATTATTGCACCCTCTATGGTTAGCCATTTATTTTATGGATGTATATTACCACTCCATCATCCTCATCATTCTTGTGGGTGCATGCTATATCTCATATCCATGAATTTAACCTTCATGATTTTTAAATTCAAGTTCAAATGTGTCAAACTCATGCTCATTTCATTGGCTATCATGAGTCAATTATATACATATTTGTTGAATTTATTGCAATGTATCTATGTGTAAAGATATTTAATTGTGTATTCATTTCACATTTTTTCATATCTAAATATCGTCTTTTCTCAAGGAGCATTTATGGTAGATATATTTCAATTTGGAGCACAAAAGAGAATTAGAATATGCATATTCATTCTAGGAGCATTTTACATAGTAGGATCCTATTTCTTTCTATTGTTGGGGTACCTCTAACGCTAGTCGTTTTCTTTGACCTAAGATAACTTATCCACTGGTGCTCTAACAAGTATTCATAAAAACCTTCAACCTTTATTATAGAACTGTATGCAGGAAAAGCGGTTCAATGAAACTCAAAATGTGAAAATGTTCAAAGGGCTTGTCCACACACCCATGGGACTCTTGGTGCAAGTTATGGAGTCATGAGGAATGACTCAACTTCTCAAGGTGGGTTCCATGGTTCTCTATCTCACAAGGTCCCTCAAGCCAATGCCTTTGCTCTTAGATCACTTAGCAAAGTGACTTAGGGATAACGAATGCAAGAACGAGGGATGCTTTAGATTGATTTTAACATGAATGCATCCTATTTATGCATGATTCTACAAATGTGTTAAACTAGATTATAAGATGACAAGGTTAGTAACAATACTATCCTAACATGATATACTAGCTATATGATTTAAGCTAATGATAATAGAAATGCTCTAAAATGCTTATTAGATTAATTCCTATTACAAAGAGAGGCTAGATGTATGCTAAAATTGAGTATAAGTGTGATACTAAAAGCTTGGATATGTTTTGAAATGGAGGAATGAGAGCTCTATTTATAGGGAAAATAGGGCAATGGATGGTCAAGATTGGAGGAGTTTATCAAGGGTCAGGATTTGAAAGTTATCAATCCATGTTTACAATTTCCACCAATGAAATGGTGACAATTGTCAACATAAGACTACTTGAGAGGAGAGGTAAGAAGCATTAAATGCTTGAGAAGACCTCATGGTTACCTTAGAAGTTTAGGGTTAAGGTTAGGTTAGGGTTATCCAATGGATAAAGCTTTTACCCAAGGGGTAAACTCTTGTGCAAAGGTTAAAGGGATAACCATGGTCAAAGCAATGAATGTTTGATGAGACCCCTGGGTTAGATGAGGGTTAAGTTAGGCAAAAAGTCTCTAACCATGCCACTAAGGGTTAGTTAACCATTAAAGGTTTGAAGACTTTGGGGACAAATTTGTAAGAGTCCTTCCAAAATTGGGGGTATTCAACAAGTTAGCTTGTTGAAGGCATAAAGGCTTTAATGCCTTTGGAAGACTTTACTCCAAATTTGAGAAGTGACCTCCTCAAATTTAGGGAAAGGGGATAATTGATGGGTTTAGGCTAATTGATTAGGATTAGATGGGTTCTAGAAGAATTTAGGAAGAGGGTTAGGATGCAAGTGGGAGATGTAGGAAAATGCAAGTGGATGAGGGATAATAAGATTTAATTAAAATAAATTACTTTATTTTAATTTGGTTGCAAATTGGGGATTTAAATAAATTAGATTTATTTAATTGGGGTAAACTATTTAATTAAATATAAATTTAATTAAAAAGTAGAGAGAAGGGATTTAATTAAATAAAATGATTTATTCAATTAAATGATATAAAGGACTTAAGTGAATTTAAATAAATAAATTGAATAATTTATTTAATTAAATAGAAGAATGTGGATGATTTAATTAAATTAGATTTAACTAAATAGAGGAATGATAATAAAATGAACATTAAATATTCATTTAGGAATATGGTCATTTTTATATGTCTACAAGAACAAACAACAAAATTGATGAGTTAAATAAAGAACAAAAATACACAACTAGTAAGATCGTACATATGGAAAAGATGACTAGTCTAGAGACATGAAGATGATCCACAAACATACAATTAACCTAAAAAAGATATGAATTCAAATGAAAAGCATAAACGAAAATGACCCACTTCTAAATTTAAAACATTTAAAGATTTAAATCTCCATTAATTACACATCATCAAATCTAAAAACTAGATACAATTAACTTTCCTCACATTTACTTTTCTAATTTAATACTTCATTCAAAATTGACCTCTCAAAATTCCTATACATTATTAATTTAAATTATTTCGTACTCATGTAAATGCAATCGACCATAAGAAAGATATGAATTCAAATAAAAAGCATAAACAAAAATGACCCACTTCTAAATTTAAAACATTTAAAAAATTAAATCTCCATTAATTACACACCATCAATTTTAAAAACTAGATACAATTAACCTTCCTCACATTTACTTTTCTAATTTAATACTTCTTTCAAAATTGACCTCTCAAAATTGACCATAAGAAAGTATATTTTATTTTCCTTTACTAGATTAAGAGTTTCATTGGTAACATCAAAGTGTGAAAAAAGGAGTTGGAATATACCCCAAAAGTTAAATAAAATAATAATATATATACAAAGAAGACATGGACATAATACATGCTGATTTCCTTTTATATACATGTGGTGGTTAAACTCCAACTAATAGTAGAAATGGATTTTTAACCATTCAGAAATATTTTATTTTCCAAAATTTCATTGAACATAATATCCGTGTGCACTTTGTGAATTATATTAGTGATTGCCACCTAAAACCAAATCAACACAATTCTTATTGGATAAATGACAAAGATGTGATTTAGGAAAAAAATTAAAAAAATTGAATTTTTAATTAGGGCAATTTGGCATGTGAGTGCTATCAAATAGCCTGCCCTAATCCACCTCACAAGACATTCATTAGAATATTGTGGTGGGGGGACATGTGGGTCCTATCTTTTTACACTAAATTGTTAAAAAATAATATATAATGTTTTCATTTTCTTGATTCTACAAGTTTTCAAAATTATGGAGTCTTTGCAATTTATAATATAATCAAAATTAGGTTTTTCATGGCGGATGCTTTTGTAATTTATTATTTTATGATTTTTTAATAAATAATAGATAGTGATGATTTTATATAGTAAAAAAACAAGCATTTAAAATATTTATAAAAATTTCAAATATTTTATTTGTGTGGACAGAAATTATCAACCTATGTACTATCTATTATAAAAATTATAAAATAAAATCAATGTGTAAAATAATAGCTAAATAATAAATATTAAACTTCATTGATGAAAACAAATCTAAATTAATTTGTTAGTATATTTCTTTATTCATATTATATAAATAATTATCTTTAAAAAAATACTACCTGATTGTATTTATTTTATTAGATCAAACAAAAAATTTATGATAATCCCTTCTTAAAAGTGTTCAACTGAAGCCCACAGAATCTTCAATTAAAGTTCATTTCCATGAAACTGACAGACTAAGGGGAGGTCTGTAGTTTAAATTTTCCTTGTCTTGCAGGTATTTTGCAGAAGCATTTCTCTACTAATTTAAAAGTTAAATATAGTAATTACCTTAATTATATTCTATGATCCAGATTTTAACTAACCAAAAAAGTTATCAAAATTGAACATGTTAACTTTTGTTCCTTAAATATTTTATTCTCATTTCTTTAAAGAGCCAATAAGAGTTCTCTTGGTATAAAACAAGCAGTATAGGGTGGTGAGTTGTTGAAAACCTTGTTGCTTTCTGCATTATCTTCAACTTGTGTCTGCAAATAATAATGAAGTTTTCTATTGCCAAGAAGAGCAAGGTATGCTCAATGTTTTCTTCAGCCAATGTAATTTTATTCTTTAGAATTGTATATCTTTATTTACAGGTTAACTAAGTTGGTGTTTCATGTTTATGGTGTTGGTGGCCTAAGTTAGTGGCCAGGAAATGGCTGAACTTAAAGAGCAAAGCAGATGAGTTTTATGCTGATGACATTTTTGAAGGTAAACTGATGATATTCTGGTGGGGAAGGTTTTGTTGATATGATAGTTATGGTCTTCTATTCATGAAAACTTGCTTGAGCTAATAATTTGTTGAATTGTGTCTTCTTATCATATGAAAGAACTTCTTGGGATGAAAATTTGTTTTCTGAAAAAAGAAGTTTGAGAGATGATGTGAAAAAAATGATTAATTTGATTACGAGATATTAAATTTTCACAATCTATGTTAAGATGTTTGAAGGTTTCTGGATTTTAACTGTGTTTATCTTTTGAAATAGACTTTTTGGATCATACATCATGATCCATCATCAGAATAGTACACTGTGTTTATCTTTTTGAATCAACATTTTGAAACATACTCCATGATGTATCATGCACTATCCTGATGATGGATCATAGAATATGATCTGAAATCTTAAGTTAAAAAGATAAACACAAATAAAATACAAAAGCCTTCAAGCATAAATATATTTAGTTGTCTATGAATAATTCCAAGCTTTTGAGGTTGAAACCTTTTCTTTCAGACCACTTTTATTGCATATTTAGTTGTAATTCTAACTGTTTGAGTGAAACATGACAGGACCTTTGTTGAGAAAAACTGAATATGGCATACCAGTAAGACTGGAGCCATATGCATCCCAAGGCACTGGCCTTAAAAATATAAGGTATTATTTTTATCGTTAGATTGAATTGATTTCATTTAAGTTTGTGCAAAGCAATAAGGACTGGTGAGCTGTTTATCAATTGCCAAAGTGAAAAATTCAAATAAATACATGTTTCAAATCATTTATCTTGGAAAACAAGAATTTAATTTATAAAAATATAAGGTACAATTTGTATCATTTGATTGAATTGATTTGGTTTTAGCATCTGCTAAGAAATAAGGACTGATGAGCTGTTTATTCACTGCCAAAGTAAAAATTCCAAGAATTACATCTGTTTCAAATCATTTATCTTGGAAAAAAAAGAATATAAGTGTAAGAACATTGGGGTTGCAGCATATTTGTTGAGACATGGAATTTAGGAGGTATGACACCATACAATGGACTCAACTTGGATGATTGGCTGCACACATCATGTCCAGCAGATATCTATGTTCTGGGGTAAACACTATATCCATTCATTTTTACAGACTCAACTTGGATGATTGGAATCTTAAGATAATATTACAGTTGACTAAGTGTAATGCAATTGGGCATCTGATTTTGTTTACCAGGTTTCAAGAAATTGTGCCTTTGAATGCTGGGAACATCTTGGGTGTAGAAGACAATGTCCCTGCTGCAAAATGGTTGGCCCTTATTCGCCAAACATTGAACAGTAGCAGTTTCTCATCATTTAGCTGGGATGGACCAAAAGATTCATCAGTATTACCTAACAGTTTCGATTCTGATTGTGGGTGTTCTCAAACACATCAGAATTCTGTTTCCTACGAGAGTAATTCCTTCCAGACTTTATACTTTCATTCCAGACCAAATAGAGAATCTAAAACTTCTTCACTAGAACCCAAGCAAAAATTCAATCTTGTTGATCATCTCCCATTGGAAATGGTTAACACAATGAACTGCAATACCTCATTTGGATCATTTTCATCGGAGGGCGAAAAAGATTTCAGTATGAGATATTCCCTATCAGAAAGATCTTATTCAAGTGAGGAGAATTCAAGTGAAGAGTCAAATTACAGTTTGGTAGCCAGCAAGCAAATGGTTGGCATGTTTCTCTGTGTTTGGGTGAGAAGTGATCTGAGACAGCATGTCAGAGATTTAAGAGTCTCTTGTGTTGGTCGAGGGCTAATGGGCTACCTTGGCAACAAGGTAAGAAAAGTACAATCTATCATTCAACCCTAAATTCAAAGTAGAAACCTTACTATACTAAAATTATGAATAATCATTTCCTTGATAAGTATTTTACATTCTTACAGGGCTCTATTTCCATCAGTATGTCATTCCAAGGTACAAGCTTCTGCTTTGTTTGCAGTCATTTGGCCTCGGGAGAGAAGGGATGTGATATGATACGCAGGAATTATGATGTCATGGAGATTATAAAGAGGACCCACTTTCCACAAATGGACAAGATTTTAGGAAAGAAAACTTCAGAAAGCATTTTGGAGCATGAGTAAGCTTTATTTATGTATTCATATACTATGAATTGAAATTTAAATTGATCATCTAATATGGCCTTGTGATTCTATTGGGCAGCCGAGTAATTTGGCTTGGGGATTTGAACTATCGCCTTGCACTTCAACATGCAGACACTAAAAAACTTGTGGAGAAAAATGACTGGGAAGCTCTGTTGCATAAAGACCAGGTGGGTACATGATCTTCATAGCCGTGTTTGAATGAATCTTTAAAGTTAATTTTTCTGTAGAATCCAATCATGATATTTGGGTTTTAATCCAGTCTGCGATGCATAT
The DNA here is from genome assembly GCF_030272615.1 of Cryptomeria japonica. Taxonomy (NCBI): domain Eukaryota; kingdom Viridiplantae; phylum Streptophyta; class Pinopsida; order Cupressales; family Cupressaceae; genus Cryptomeria; species Cryptomeria japonica. The sequence goes on along the minus strand of NC_081405.1, from coordinate 267,224,847 downwards.
GGCAGCTTCTAATTGAAAAGAAAACAGGGAATATATTCGAAGGATGGAATGAAGGCAATATATATTTCCCTCCTACTTACAAGTACTGCAAAAATTCAGACCACTATGCAGGAGAAAACAGTGTATCAAGAACAAAAGGGAGGACACCAGCATGGTAAGTTCAATTAATGTACTTTCATGCTTTCGGGCTAGCACAGTATTTAGGGATAGAAGTAAATTTATATAAACTTTTGTTTTCTCCTAATGTTTGATGTATTTTTTCTTTACGATCTTTTGATGTGCAGGTGTGATCGTATTCTTTGGTATGGAAAAGGCTTAAGACAGCTCTGTTATGTATGTGGAGAATCAAAGATCTCTGACCACCGTCCTGTATACTCAATTTTTATGGCTGAGATAAAAATGCTAGACAAAATAAATTAAAATAACTTTAATGAGCCCAGGAACAATATTCCAGAAGGAAGAGATTACGCCCACACTAATACCTGTTATTAAGTTCTGATATACTTGATATTTAGTGATTAAGTTGTCACCGTGTATAATCTGTTAGATACATGTTACCTTTATTAAGGACCGGTTAGCCAAAGTATGGCAATAAGAAACCAGCAAGGCTCTTATTGTAAGCACTTGTTCTTGATAAAGCAACTATTCTTGATTTTTGGGTTTTCTTAATCAAGAGATATCAGATATTATACCAATTTGCAAATGGTTTCAAAGCACATGACTGTATACCTCATGCATACCAGTACTTCTCTTCACTACAACAAAAAAAAAAGAGTCTTTTTCAAAAGAAAGAAAATGGAAAATAAACATAAACAAGTGATAAAAGGAGGGTTCAAGATGAGCTGCTAAAGACTAAATCAATTATAAATGTATAATTCAATGGTGTTTGTATAAGAAACTCCAACTTCAAAAGGAGAGATGAGGAAAGAATTCTCATAATAAGTGCTTTTAAAAACTACTCAAGTTTTCATATGTTAAAATAAAAGAAAATCACTATATAACGAGGTCAAATCAATCTAAAAAGCCATGGAAACTCATAAAGAACAATTTCCATAGACAACGATGATGATGTATTAATTAGTGTTTCAACTTTCATCAAAGATGATTAAAGATGACATAGCTATTTTCAAGTGTGTTTGGGATGTACACATAAAGAGGAAGAACCACTTTTTTGTCTATTTTGCATATAATGCATAAGTGTTGACAAAAGAACCTCAATCAAAGTCTACAGTTTAGTATTTTGTTATATATAATAAGCATTGATGTGATGCAATAAAAATAAAGAATTTACATAAGAAATAGCTACAAACAAAGTTATAATAAATTATATACATATACATATACATGTGTGTGTGTGTGTGTGTTCACACACGCACACACACGCACGCGTGCACACACACACACACACACATATACACTCGTATAATCATATATTCATATATTTTAATGGCTTATGCATGTCTTATTATTAACTCCTCATTATATACTACCACTTACCATCTTCCTATCTCTCACATATATTTAATTTATATGATTCCACACTATTTCATACACTTATCTCCCACTTTTCCCTTATTTATATAGCCTCTAAATGCCTTAATTTTTTTCCATCATATTCGGTCATAATAATCCTTAAATATTTTATTTTTATGAATTTACACTTTAATAGCATATTTAGGCATGGTAGAGGTGTTTCATGGCTACTTAAGTGGTATATAATTATAGATATGTGAGCTTATAAATGACTCAAATTACATTGTGGTATCCTAGTAGCCTTACTCATTAGGTTTTCATCGAGTCTAATACTAGTATTATTGTGTAGTTCCCTCTTAGTGCATATAATATATTCTCAAATCTTACTATTCTTATCAAACTTTAAAATTTTGTTCAATTGATTGATTTGTTTCTCTAAGTCCTTTCTCAAGGATACCACTTTTTCCTCTAGTTTTTTATGGTCCTTAAACTTTCTTTTATGACATCAATTTTTCTTTTTTATTCTTCCACTTGCACTTTCAAATATATGATTTGCATCTTTGATCTTTCTTTGATTTTGAAATCTTTTGAAATATATAGTCCTTGTTTCATTATCCTTTTCTTTAGATTCTCGATCTCATTGTAAGCACTGCGAATTTCTTCAAAGTCCATTTCAACATCTTCTTCTTCATTTCTAGAGTACATACCACATATTATCTTAGGGTTTCCATCTCCATGAGTAGAGTCATTTTATTTTCACTTCCAAAATTGTCCTCATCATACTCTTTAGATGACTATCCTTCTTCCTTATCATACACGTTATTCTTCTTCTTATTGGGAATATTCTATTTTTATTTTGACGCAATGTGACCAAACTTACCACTATTGAAACATTTAAATGGTAACTTACATTATACTTGTCGAAACCTTTTTTCAATTTTGTCATCAAAGGTTGCTTCTTTTAGATTCGAATCTTCACTGAAATCTGAATCTTCTCTCTCCATAGATGCCTTGAAGGCTACCTCCTTTCTTAAAGATTAATGATTTAAAATTTTTCACATCTTCACCAATTCCTCTGATAGTGTTGACAACCTCATCAACTTGAAGTAAATAAAAAACAATTCTTATTTCCTTCTTCATGTTTAGACCTTCAAATAACCCCCAGTACATTTGAATCTTTATCTCCTTTACATTATCATCGCCTTCATAGATATTTAATATTTTATCTCACACCTCTTTTGCAGCTCTACAATGCATTATTTATTAAAACTCAAAGTTAGCTAAACCATATAAAATAACATTCCTTGCATTTGCATTAGTTCTTCATGCTTCTTTATAGGCTTGATCTCTTGGTGGAGTATCTAGAATCTCCACAACAAATCTTTAAACATCATAACCTAGTGTTGTCAAATAGGACTCCATCTTCAATATCCAAAATGCACAATTAGATCCATCAAACAAAGGTACCTTGTTTAAATATAGATCTTCTTGATAAATTGAGTGTGCCTTACTATATCTAACTCAAGCTATCAAGATTATTCCAAGGAACTTGGCTTTGATACCAATAGAGGGGCACACAATATACTAAGAGGGGGTGAATTCATATATGCCAATTTCAATCTCATACAATAATAATTACCATTAATTTAACTTCTCCAATTGTCACAACTAAACTCAAATCAAAATCATTAGTATAATTGCCAAATATTACTTTATCTTTAGTGCAACTAAGTAGTAAACACAATCAAACATCAAAAGATGATAACACCATAAGTACATGAAAAAATTAAAGGGAAAAATCCCAGTGAGAATAGTTGATTGGATCTATTTCCAAAATTCAATCTCACAAAATATTATATTACTTACAATAAGTAGGCACCAACCTATTAGTTACACCAATCCCCAAATATATTTGTAGGCACAACCTACAGGAGACACTGATCCCCTAATCCAAAATTTGAGCACCAACTCAGCATGTGAACCACCAATCTCACCAATATACAAAGTATATAAATTGTGGACCTTCAAACTAAATGCATAAGTTACTTTTATATTATCTTCTCATAAAATTATACAATAATTGGGATGCTACTCACATTGCATCACCCACATATCCTTATAGCTCTTGAAATCGCGAACACCCTAGGAATGAACCTAGACCACTTATATGTAAAAAATAAATAAAAATTGCATTCACATGTCACCTTAGAACAAAATAAATGCATATACAAGTTGACCATAAGAGTAACCCTTAACAAAACGTGTAATAGGCCAAGTCCAAAAGCCAACACATCACTCCAGAAGAAGGTAAATGTTATGTGTTACCAAAAACATGTGTCATTGGTCCCAATGTATATTCACATTCTATCTTCAACTGGCGTACATTAATATCAACTGGCATCAATTTGGAATATCAACCCAATCTATCAACATAGCACAATGACCATTCTATCACTTCTAATTTTTTGTCTATTGAAGCTCAACTCTTGAACTCTATAATTCGATACAGCATGAGGAACCTTACTTTAGTTCCAAACCATAGGCCATAGATATCAACTATGGTAAAATGTAGAGCATAACAAAATACCAATATTAACACACTGTTTGAGGAACAAATCTTAGAAAATTTCGCAAACAATTTTTGGATGGTCCCTCAAAAAACAACAATAGATGCAATATGATATAACAAACATTCTAAAACATATATCATCAACATAACTTGTCACTATCCTTTTGAATCCTTCTAGAATAGTTCTAATGCATATGCATAGACATGATCGTAATTTTACTCTTTTGAATAACTTGACATCAGTGATAGAACTAACACACACCTTTGACATAAATGGAAGCTTTTCTAGATAGCCTTATCTTCCAGGAATCTTCTAAGTAAGGAAGTGCGACATTATTTTCTTATCTTATGGTTTTCTCTTGCAATATTTGCTAGTATGAATGTAGTATCTAATACTAAATGAATTTTGTGTCATTGTAAACCATTCTTTATTAATGGTATTTTTAAATATCACAAACATATTTATATATTTTAGTGAGGCATTATTAAGCATGTTTAGTTATTGATGTCATGTTCTCTTTTTATTTATTTATATGTGTTTATCTTCTTGTAGGCGTCTAAAAGTAATTAAATTAATATTTAATTAATTTAAGCCTTTCCACATAAATAATTAATTTAATTGTGTTGATCCCTTTCCTCTTAGAATTAATTAAATCAAATTTAATTGATCTTGTCACTATAGTCCTATAATTAATTTATCAAAATTAATTATTCCCTATTCTTCTAAAGTCATTCCAACCATTATTTTGTAAAGACGTAAATTAATCTATAAGACACAATCTACTCTTTAATAATAAATAAACTCATAGGTCAATTAAGAAGTCTATTTCATACATAATATAAAACAAGTTTAGTAAATTGATAAAAAAATCATAGATATCAAAGAGTTAAATAAAATTTTCATATACAATGGAAGGTACAAATTTCTCATTACATATCATTATACCATACTTAGGCTTTCTAATTGCCTTAAGTATTATACAAACATAAAGAAAGTGAGATACATCCGTCGATCTCCAATCTGAGTCACTTCCTTTCAGTCCATCGAATGAAGACGAGAACAAGATTCAGGCACTTTTTCTGCCCAAGGTTGAAGCTTATGCTTCCCCGGAATTCTTGGTCAATCAAGAATACCCAACCCTGCACAAATTTTTTTAACCAAAGAATTCGAAAGACAAGAGGGAATCTAGTGCGTGCCTAGATGATACAAGCATTTTCATTTTTCTAATTCTTTTAAAAATATGCATTATCATTCAAGGATATGGTAGAGAGCATAAAATAAAGAATTCCATCTATTTCAATGGGTAATTCAATTCATTACTCAGCCGAGTATAATGCCATGCATAGCAAAAATAAATAGTTTGGAAAAAACAACTATTCTCACTAAAATTCCATATTCGACACCCGTCCCAGAAGGTAACTTTCCATACACAAGCCCATCTATCTTGGTTCTCACAAGCAAGAATAAATTTCCTTAAAGAATACAATATTTTGACTAATATATCTATCATCTTTCCTATCACTTTCATAAATTAAACACTATTTCATTACTTTCAACTAATTGAAAACAATCTTTCATAGAATTACAATTTCACAATTTGATAAGCAAATATATTTTCATCAAAAATATTCAAATAAGTACAAAGTAAGAAGGTGTAACACAAGTATGATTCTTTTCATATAAATGAGTTCAATTTGAGTACACATTCTTAAACTATATAACTGCATTTCTTAACTATTTCAATATATATTCCACCTAATGATTTCCTTCTGTGTCTATTCAAGGAATAATAAAATAAATTCAATAAAAAAACATGGAATATCATAAATAAAATCTTATGCTACAACCATAGCTTTATATCACTAACATTTCTTAGTGCAAATTAACCAAAATGAAATAAAGATCCTACCTTCTTATGCTTGAGACTGGCTTGGAATGAACTCTTTCGTGTCTCCTCTAAATCGGTCTACTTCTTCCTTGATGGCTCAAAAGTTCTCTCACGGATCTTCTATTCTCCTTCTATCTCTGCTCTAAAATGCTCTCTCTCTAATCTCTCTTCTAACTTAATATCTTTCTCTCTGTTCCACTTGCTATTTTCTAACTTTTTTTCTCTCCTACCTATAGAGCCTATGCCTATATTTATACTATATTTCCCTATGATATCTGCTACATCTAAGGCTCGGTTATTGTTATCAATTTGTAGTCTTTTCTGCATTATTGACAGGTCTAATGCTATAACTATTCCATGTCTTCCTTTTCCCAAAGTGCTACTAGTTTAGCGATTTCTCTAGTCTACACGTCTTGGAGAGGTGGGAGGCCAAGTAATATCTTCTATAGTGATCGACCTCAGATAGTGGAGAGATTGTTGGTCTTCTCCTCCATCATCGTGGAGTCTACAGTTTTCTAACTTAACTCCACGGATCATGGACAATCTGCAATTACTCATCTCCATGGCACTATGTGCATATTAACTCCTCCCTCCCGTAGGTTACAAGCCATTAACTAAGGTCGATGAGTGGTCTTTTGTACGTGGTGTGATCTACAGTTACGTGGGTTGATCTGTAGTCACGTGGGGTGATTTGCTTACTTGGTGGGGAGGTCGGCTTTGTCAACTACCACTAGTCGACTAATACCCACCATTGCCACCTTTTGAAACAACATCCGCCACCTTTTGAATTATAACATTAATATTAACAATAACATATTAGAATTAAAAAAATTGCATTTTAATTCATTAGAAATTAAATTCTAATATGATTTTCTTATGATAAATAAATCAATAATGTATATATATATATATATATATATATATATATATATATATATATATATATATATATATATATATATATATATATATAATACTCATTTTCCAACAAACAAAACAATAATCAACTTCATACCATTGAAATCATGTCGACATAAAGTTTACATTCTAAATTAGATTTAATAAAAATGTTAAGTCGCTAATTAATTAACCCTTTATTTTCAACTATTAGACATTTTCAAATATGAAATCAACGTAACGACTAATTTTTACTCAAATCATTTCAATTTAAAAATAAGCATCGACGAAGTCACATTTGCACAAACAATTTTTCTATTGTGATGTGTGAGATTCCCCTAGTCTATTGAAGTCATAAGCTAAAAATAACTCTACCTGAGTCATGTTCTCGCCTTCATCTTCGTTCACCTGTCCCTACATCACTTGCACTCAATAATTCATCAGCATTGACCATCCCCAATTAAGATAATACTAGATATCAAATTACATATTGCATGAGTAAAATGCATACATCATTTCCTATTATTTGTATACAACTGCATTATCATCAAAATGAATGCTCATATCTATTTCAATTTCAATTTCAATTCATAAAAAAAAAAAACCTACATTATATCTCTTAATTACACATTATAAAAAATATGGTTCGTGACATATTTCTTCTAAATCTTTTATTAGTTAATTAATTTCAATTAACTAAGCTAATCATGTGATTCCTACAAATCACCTTTTCTAATCCTATCATCTAGCCTAATTAATCATATCCTAATCATGCTTATTATTTTCCTCAATTTTATATTCCTCCACTCATTATCTGTCCTTGTGTCACATCCTCCTAACTTTCCCACTTGCATCCTAATCCCTCATCAAGCCACCTAATTTGTCCTCCTAATCACTTGCACATTCCCAATCATCTTAACTAGGGATGAGTCAACTCCTTGCCATAAATGGATTTCTTCTCTCACCCTCCAAACCTTAAATGCTACCCACTTTGATCCTTTCAAGGAAATTAAAATTCTTTAAATCTCCCTATGCCTCCTCTTCCCAAGGAATTTTTAATTCCTTTATCCCTTTATTCTTCCCACACAATCTTCTATTTTGGAATTTTTAATTCCTACTCCCTTCCCCCAATGATTTTTATATTCCTATTTCTCTTCCCAATGTAATTGGGGAACTCTTCCCCATGTACTTGTGGGGTGTGGAAACAAGAAATGCCTTTATGGTTATATCTCTTGGATCCCACACCTTGTACTCTCAATCTTCCCCCACCTTCTTTCAATCCTAGCTCTCCATTTTGAATCAGTCTTGGCCCTCCATTTTGGCCTCATCCAATCTATAAATTGGAGTCTCCTCTCCTCACAAATCATCCATCTTTCATGCAAAGTCTTGTTTCTCATTTGAGAATCAAAATCCTCCATCATACCATCCTAATGCCAAAATATTGCCACACTTAGACAACTCATCATTCTATCTTGTCATGTAGTGGAGAGAAATCCATATATTATCTATCAAATAAGAAAATCAAGTGGATCACGAGGGTACACTCTACTTCATCAAGCTCAATTGGAGGAAGAAGTGAGAAGTGAAGGTACAATGGTTTATTTGTGTATTTCAATGCATTATTTTGTGTTTTATTTGATTATACACTAACCATTATGCCTTTAGGTTTTCTCCACTTCACTTCTATCAATCATGACTTTGTAGCCCAATGAATAAAAACTAGTCATGGAAGTGTTTGACCCTCCATGCACTTTAAAATGAAAAGAATATTTAACTAGTAGTTTAGGAGTAGGAAGTTAGTTTATGTGAATTAGGTTATCAATATTGTTCATTTGCCAAAAATTTGGTTGGTTATTTTTTATTTTCATGTGACTAAAGGTATTGAAGATCTCCCAAGGTTCCAAATATTGCACACCTAGTTTCCTATTAAGAAACTCATTTTATAAATCATGAAGAGGTGGCTTAATCTTCTAGGAAGCTTCTAATTGGGAAAGTATGACATGTTCTTATCTTAGGGTTTTCTCTTGTCATATTTGCTAGTATGATTGTAATATTTAAGATTAAATGAATGTTGTAACATTGGAAATCAGCGAAAACTTTAAGAAACCCCCTCTCAAAAAAATGTATAAAATATTGGCGAATATTTAATTTTTTTAAAAGAAAATAATTATTTTTATTGGCAAATCTTTCCTTTTTTAAAATGAAAAATATTAATTTTATTGGAAAAGTTTTATATATCAAAATTTTTTGGTAGAAAATATTAGCGAATATTGGAAAATAATAAGAGTGTGCATTAATTACTATTCCAAATCCTTTCATTTAAAAAAAATGTTTTTTTTATAGAAAAGTAGAGGCTTGAAGGTGGAAATAATTAATGAGTTTAAGGAGTAGACTCTACTTTATTTAATTTCTACCATTAATTTAAAATAAACTAATAGCCCTCTTTGTATTTTCTGAGATAAATGTACCAACAATTTGTAACACTTAATGGGCCAAAAATTGCTTTTATACCATTTATTTTCATTGAGGTCAACAATTGAAAATTGGTGAATCTAATCCAATCATGTATCAAATATTGTGGTGAATCTTTGAGTTAAAAAAATTAAAAAAATAAATTCTTTGGAGATTTAATTGACACTAAAATATTTTTTTTTTAAATGTGGCGATTTGAGTCACCTTAAAAGTTGAACTTATTAGCCAAATTTTGATTCCCAAATTTCAAAAAATAGCCAATTGGCAAATATTAACCACTACAAATTTCATTGTTGGAAATAATTCTTCATTAATGGTATTTCCAAAATCACGAATAGATTCATATATTTTAGTGCGGTAATATGAAGCATGTTTAGTTATTGATTTGTGTCATTCATATGTGTTTATCTTCTAGTAATCATGACTTTGTAACCAATTACCTTAAAATGAAAAGCATATTTAACTAGTAGCTTAGGATTAGGAAGTTAGTTTATGTGAACTCCATGTGGTTTAATATTATTCTTATATGTAAATATCTACAAATTTGAGCTTCAAAACTTTTATCTTCAAAGAACATGTGTTGAAATTTTTCATCACCTTAATAGAGTTTATATGTGTAGTGGGTAAGCCTTTTGTATAGTGATTTTTTTGGGGTCCAATTGTACATTTGATACTATTAAAAAAATTATATTTATCTCTTTAGTTATTGAAGAAGTTGAGAAAATACAACTTCAGAGATCCCAAGAACACCTGCAAGCAAAATACCCGTCACAAGAAGAATGGAGACAAAAAGCAATAATGGCTTTGAAGAAAAAGATTATCATTCAGAGAGGGAATCAGTTAATGAAAAAGTACAATACAATGAGCTTATAAAAGGATATTTGCAACCCAAAAGGTGTGCAACCCTAAAGAAACCCTAAAGGGATAATGTGTATTTAATAATTAGATTAATTATTATATACCTACAATATTATTAAATACCAGGTTTAGCTTAACTGTAGAGTATAATAGACTAATAATTAAATAAATAATTATTAGTTAATACAAGATAACTCTAACACCCCCCTTAAGATGAACTTAGGGAGTAGCTAAAAAACTAAATCCATGAAGCAAAAAAAAGTCTACATAATGAAGGCAAATTTGGGTCCCGGCAACAAAGTATGATGAGGTACCCAATCACAACCAAATCTCTATGAATTGGAAAAATAGTGAAAACTACGTGGGAAAAAAATCTACTCCAAAAAGAGATGGAAAAAGAAAGTGAAGGACTGAAGAAGCCTCTAAACAAGAATGTTCCAAAAATATAGGAACAAGAGAAGAGTAGAAGAATCACTAAAGCATGAAGAACCTGCAAACACTGTCAAAGAATAACTGTCAATCTGAAGAACCTCCACTGAAATAGAAGATGATCAGGTAGAGAAGTTTGCAATCTACACGAGTGCCCTCAAATAACACTACTCGAATCAGATGGCAAACAACTGAACTCGAAGATACAAATGGCATAAAACACCAAAGCCTGAAGAGCTGATCCAACAAACCAAGGAAGCATTAGAACAACAGGAGAAACCCCTCATAATGTGGACAAGGGTGAAGGACAGGTTCACTGAAAAGGACAACCAACAAGAACTACATGACGATGAACCAGAAACATCGAAGGTGCAAAGAAAGTACATAGTGTCGTGGAAGGAACACTCACATGACAAAGGTAGATGGAAAACAAAGGCAATTATCAACCCCCCATGGCACTTTATAATGTAGTGCATGTACAATAAGGCACAAGATGTGAAAGATCCCAAGTATACAATGCATAGTGGCACTTTATCTTAGTGCATTTGCAAAAAATGAAATGCTTACAAACTGATGTATACAAAGATTAGAAGAGACATAAGGCTGAGAATACAGAAAGAACAACCAAAGACGAGACATCCTACTCAAATAAAGAGATGTCAGGACCTGAAACATCCAAGATATTCACCAGAGTGCTGAAAAGAAAAGAAAAACTGAATAAAATGTACCTGGAGTAGAATCTGGAAAGAAAACTCATATGAATGGAAAGTGCATAGAACAAGCTTTCTCCTTTGTTAAAGGTTTCGTGTCCTGAAAACCTATTTTTCTTATTAATCTGAACGATATAAAGTTTTTGAAAAACCGAGTTCGGATGCTCAAGTTATGTCTCACGGAGTGCAAAAAGAAACTTCTGGCTTCGACAGCAAAAAACACCATCGAAAAATAAAAATCAGAAGATCAAACCTCCAGATTTGAAAAGAGTTCAGAAAGAGTTTTCCGATGATATAAAGTTTTCAAAAAAGTGCCTCTGTATGACCAAGTTACAACTAAAAGAAAAAAAACCCCTCTTTTAGGGCATAAAGTGATGAAAATTTTCTGACGCATTTGCACAGATTAGTGTGCCTCTTAAAGCTTACTAATGAAAAAATCATGGGTTAGATGCCTTTGTCACCGAAATAGGTCAAATTATATATCAAAATGACTGGAAATTCCCTTCAAAAGCCAACGGTGAGGTTTTTTTTTTGGTTCAAACTGCTCTAAATTTTTTTTTAGTGATTTTTCTAATGAATATCTCGAAATTCGTGCCAAAAAAAGGCAAAACAAAAAATGTCCAAAACCCAAATTTGTTGAAATTTGACAAATTTTATAAGGAAATGGGGGGGTTTGGGGCATTCTGAGCTCAACGGTGAGGTCCGTTTGAGCCCAAAATTATTAGAAACAAAACAAATACCCTAGATCCAATAAAAAAGCTCTGAAAAAGCTTGAAACCCTCCTCCAAAAAATCTTCAGAAAAATCAGGAACAAGCAGCAGCAGATGTAGGCTCTGATACCATGAAGAAGTTGATAAAATACAACTTCAAAGATCCCAAGAACACCTACAAGCAAAATACCTGTCACAAGAGAAGAATGGAGGAAAGAAACAATAATGGTTTTGAAGAAAAATATTATCTTTCAGAGAGAGAATCAGTTAATGAAAAAGTACAATACAATCCTTATAAAAGGATATTGCAACCCTAAAGGTGTGCAACCCTAAATATGTGCAACCCTAAAGAAACACTAAAGGGATAGTGTGTATTTAATAATTAGTTACAATATTATTAAATGCCTAAGTTTAGCTTAAGTGTAGAGTATAATAGACTAATAATTAAATAAATAATTATTAGTTAATACAAGATAACTCTAATAGTTATAATAAATCATATTTAGCTTATAGGTCTATGAATACACTACTAGGTCTATCTAAGATCAAAGTGAAGGAGAGATTATCCACTATCAACAACTTTCAGTAATCACTAATATTTTATTGATGGGTAGTTCACTCTTCTTCAAGAACAAAATATCCTTAGGAATGACATTATTATCTGGTATGTTCTAGCCAGTATTGATGAAGTGTATATCCAACTCATATCTAAAGGCCCTAGTATTTTAGTGTAGTATTGTGTCTATTTCTTTTATTTCTATAGTGTTGAAATCCCATCAATTTGCACCAACAAAATTGTGCCATTACTAAGAATTTTCTTATTTAATTTAGATTTTGAATACCTTGGTGATTCAACGTTATCATTTTGTTATTGAGTAATTTGATAGCAACAAATTAATATAACCTCAAGTGGAGTAATCTTGTGCAAAGTCAAGCTTATTCCCCTATCCTTCACCTATTACCATATACATGTGTTCCCATACATTTATCTACACCTATCCATATTTGCACACTTCTTCATATTGTCCACAATTATTGCACCCTCCATGGTTAGGCATTTATTTTATGGTTGTATATTATGACTCCATCATCCTCATCATTCTTGTGGGTGCATGCTATATCTCATATCCATGAATTTAACCTTCATGATTTTTAAATTCAAGTTCAAATGTGTCAAACTAATGCTCATTTCATTGGCTATCATGAGTCAACTATATACACATTTGTTGAATTTATTACAATGTATCTATGTGTAAAGATATTTACCTATGTATTCATTTCACATTCTTTCATATCTAATTATCATCTTTGCTCAAGGAGCATTTATGGTAGATATATTTCAATTTGGAGCACAAAAGAGAATTAGAATATGCATATTCATTCTAGGAGCATTTTACATAGTAGGATCTTGTTTCTTTCTATCGTTGGGGTACCTCTAAAGCTAGTCGTTTTTTCTAACCTAAGAGAACTTATCCACTGGTGCTCTAACAAGTATTCATAAAAACCTTCAACCTTTATAATAGAACAAACAACAAAATTGATGAATTAAATAAAGAACAAATATGCACAACGAGTAGGATTGTACACATGGAAAAGATGACTAGTCTAGAGACATGAAGATGATCCACAAACATACAATTAACCTAAAAAAGATATGAATTCAAATGAAAAGCATAAACGAAAATGACCCACTTCTAAATTTAAAACATTTAAAGATTTAAATCTCCATTAATTACACATCATCAAATCTAAAAACTAGATACAATTAACTTTCCTCACATTTACTTTTCTAATTTAATACTTCATTCAAAATTGACCTCTCAAAATTCCTATACATTATTAATTTAAATTATTTTGTACTCATGTAAATGCAATCGACCATAAGAAAGTATATTTTATTTTCCTTTACTAGATTAAGAGTTTCATTGGTAACATCAAAGTGTGAAAAAAGGAGTTGGAATATACCCAAAAAGTTAGATAAAATAATAATAATATATATACAAAGAAGACATGGACATAATGAATGCTGATTTCCTTTTATATACATGTGGTGGTTAAACTCCAACTAATAGTAGAAAAGAATTTTTAACCATTAGAAATATTTTATTTTCCAAAATTTCATTGAACATAATATCCGTGTGCACTTTTGAGTGATTGCCACCTGAAACCAAATCAACACGATTCTGATTGGATAAATGACAAAGAATCTGATTTTGGAAAAAATAAAATAAAATAAAATCTGATTTTTTAATTAGGGTAGTTTGGGATGTGATGGGCTGTCAAGGAGCCTGCCCTAATCCACCTCACTAAATTATTTGGTGCACAAGACACTCAATAGAATATTCTGGTGGAAGGGATATGTGGGTCCCATCTTTTACACTAAAGTATTAAAAAATAATATATAATGTTTTCATTTTCTTGTTATCCAAGTTTTTAAAATTATCGACTCTTTGCATTTTATAATAATCAAAATTAGGTTTTTCATGGCGGATGATTTTGTAATTTATTACTATTGGAATATTATTATTTTAAGATTTTTTCATAAATAATAGACACTGATGATTTTATATAGTTAAAAAAAATAACAATTAAAATATTTATGAAAATCTCAAATATTTATTTATGTGTACAGAAATTATCAGCATATCTAATATGTATTATAGATATTATAAAATAAAATTAATTTATAAAATATTAGCTAGATAATAAATTTTATTAATAAGAGTAAATCTAAATTCATTGTTAGTATCTTTTTATTTAGTTTCAAAAAATGCTACCTCATTATATTTACTTTATTAGATTAAACAAATAATTTAAGATAATCCATTCTTAAAAGTGTTCAATTGAAGCCTACAGATTTTTCAATTATTGTCCATTTCTATGAAACTGATAGATTAAGGGGAGATCTGTAATTTATAATGTCTTTAACTAAACAAAAAGGGTGTTAAAATTGAATGTAATAACCTATTTCCTTCAATTTTTTATTCTCATTTCTTTAAGTAGCCATTAAGAGTTTTTTTTGGAGTATAAAACAAGTGGTAGGGTGGTTAGTTCTTGAAACCCTTGTTGCTTTCTGCATTCTCTTCAACTTGTGTGCTTTCTGCATTCTCTTCAACTTGTGGCTGCAAATTAAAATGAAGTTTTCTATTGCCAAGAAGAGCAAGGTATGCTCAATATTATCATTAACAACTCTTTTTTTGTTCCTTGGAATTTGTATATCTTTATTTTCAGTTTAAATAAGTTGGTAATTCATGTTTATATGGTGTTGGTGGTCTTAAGTTAGTGGCCAGGAAATGGCTGAATTTAAAGAGCAAAGCAGATGAGTTCTATGCTGATGACATTTTTGAAGGTAAGCTGGTAATATTTTGGTGGGGAAGGATTTGTTGATATAATAGTTATGTTTTGTGCTTGGGAAGGATTTGTTGATATGATAGTTATCTTAATGAAGGATTATAGAATATGATCCGAAATGTTGATTAAAAAAGATAAACACAGTTAAAATCTAGAAGCTTTCAAACGTAGATATATTTGATTGTTTATGAATAATTTCAAAATTTTAAAATTGAAACCTTTTCTTTCAGCCCACTTGTATTGCTGTAATTCTGACTGTTTGAGTGAAACATGACAGGACCTTTGTTGAGGAAAACTGAATATGGCACACCAGTAAGGCTGGAGCCATATGCATCCCAAGGCACTGGCCTTAAAAATATAAGGTATAATTTGTATCATTAGATTAAATTGATTTGACTTCAGTATGTGCAAAGCAATGAGGACTGATGAGCTGTTTATCCATTGCCAAAGTAAAAAAAATTCAAGAAATACAAAAGTTTCAAATCAATTATCTTGGAAAGCAAGAATTTAATTTATAAGATTTTTGGGGGTTGCAGCATATTTGTTGCGACATGGAATGTAGGAGGTATAACACCATACAATGGACTCAACTTGGATGATTGGCTGCATTCATCATGTCCAGCAGATATCTATGTTCTGGGGTAAACACCACATCCCTCCATTTTGTCCCTATAAGTTATATAAACATAATTGTACAAATATATTCTTCGTTCTTTTTGTGTTCAGAGGTTTTTCTTTATGGGGAAAAAAATATTGAAAATTCTATTTACAGGCATCAAAATTAAAATCTCAGAGATGGAAACTGTAAAATGCAAAATTTCAAAGCCAAGATATTTTAAACTTGGAATTTGAAGATCTTGATAGAAATCTTCCAGAGTATATAAGAGATGTTTGTTTTTTTCCTTGGTCTGTAGCTCATTAAAAACCTGCTATTCTAGTTTCATTTAGTTGCCTTGAATAAAGTTGATATATAGATTTGTCCTTACACCAAAAACTTATATCTGTACATAAACATTCAAATTAGCATCTTCATCCAGACACTTCATATTACTACCTTCATGCAGCCTCCAGAATGCACATTTAACTGTATATAACTTTTTTGAACTGATCTATAATCAATACACCTTATAAAAAGCAAAAACAGAAGGAAAATAGATTGACTGGTTCTGAGAAGGAAAAGCAAAATGAGCTAATAATCGAGATTGAGACGTGCATAAGGTCTAGTATAATAGGCTTTCAAATCTGAATTTTTCAAGGTTTCATTTTCTATAACATGCAATCATAGTAAAAAGTTAATAGATATTCCGGATTTAATAAGGGACATTAAGATATTATTATATTTGTTTGATGTGTTCACAGCTGCAAGCATCTGATATTCTTTCTTTTTCAAACAGATTTCAGGAAATTGTGCCTTTGAATGCTGGGAACATCTTGGGTGTTGAAGACAATGGCCCTGCTGCAAAATGGCTGGCCCTTATTCGCCAAACATTGAACAGTAGCAGTTTCTCACCATTTAGCTGGGATGGACCAAAAGATTCATCAGTATTACCTAACAGTTCCGATTCTGATTGTGGGTGTTCTCAAACACATCAGAATTCTGTTTCTTACCAGAATAATTCCTTCCAGACTTTATACTTTCATTCCAGACCAAATAGTGAATCTAAAACTTCTTCATTAGAACCCAAGCAAAAATTCAATCTTGTTGATCATCTCCCATTGGAAATGGTTAACACAATGAACTGCGATACCCCATTTGGATCATTTTCATCGGAGGGCGAAAGAGATTTCAGTATGAGATATTCCCTATCAGAAAGATCTTATTCAAGTGACGAGTCAAATTACAGTTTGGTAGCCAGCAAGCAGATGGTTGGCATGTTTCTCTGTGTTTGGGTGCGAAGTGATCTGAGACAGCATGTCAGAGATTTAAGAGTCTCTTGTGTTGGTCGAGGGCTAATGGGCTACTTTGGCAACAAGGTAAGAAAAGTACAATCTATCATTCAACCCTAAATTCAGAAGTAGAAACCCTTATTATACTAAAATTATTAATAATCATTTCCTTAATAAGTATTTTACGTTCTTACAGGGCTCTATTTCCATCAGTATGTCATTCCAAGGGACAAGCTTCTGCTTTGTTTGCAGTCATTTGGCCTCGGGAGAGAAGGGATGTGATATGATACGCAGGAATTATGATGTCATGGAGATTCTAAAGAGGACCCACTTTCCACAAATGGACAAGATTTTACGAGAGAAAACTTCAGAAAGCATTTTGGAGCATGAGTAAGCTTTATTTATGTATTCTTATACTATGAGTATGAGATGAAATTTGAATTGATTATCTAATTTTATCTTGTGATTCTGTTGAGCAGTCGGGTAATTTGGCTTGGGGATTTGAACTATCGCCTTGCACTTCAACATGCAGACACTAAAAAACTTGTGGAGAAAAATGACTGGGAAGCTCTGTTGCATAAAGACCAGGTGGGTACATGATCTTCAAAGTTAATTTTTCTGTAGAATCCAATCATGATATTTGGGTTTTAATCCAGTCTGCGATGCATATAGCAGCTTCTAATTGAAAAGAAAACAGGGAATATATTCGAAGGATGGAATGAAGGCAATATATATTTCCCTCCTACGTACAAGTACTGCAAAAATTCAGACCAGTATGCAGGAGAAAACAGTGTATCAAGAACAAAAGGGCGGACACCAGCATGGTAAGTTCAATTAATTTACCTTCATGCTTTTGGGCTAGCACACTATTTAGGGATAGAAGTAAATTTATATAAACTTTTGTTTTCTCCTCATGTTTGATGTATTTTTTCTTTACGATATTTTGATGTGCAGGTGTGATCGTATTCTTTGGTATGGCAAAGGCTTAAGACAGCTCTGTTATGTACGTGGAGAATCAAAGTTCTCTGACCACCGTCCTGTTTACTCAATTTTTATGGCTGACATAAAAATGCTCGACAAAATAAATTAAAATAACTTTAATGAGCTCAGGAACAATATTCCAGAAGGAAGAGATTACGCCCACACTAAGACCTGTAATTAAGTTCTGATATACTTAATACTTGGTGATTAAGTTGTCACCATGTATAATCTGTTAGATACATGTTACCTTTATTAAGGACCGGTTTGCCGAAGTATGGCAATAAGAAACCAGCAAGGCTCTTATTGTAAGCACTTGTTCTTGATAAAAGAATTATGTTTTGATGTTTGGGTTATCTCATTTAATCAAGAAGCATAATGTATTATATCAATTTTATGAATAAAAGTGGAACTTGCAATTGGTTTCAAAGTATATGGCTGTAATTTTTTAAATTTTGTTAAACAATTCATATGGAGACATGAAGGATAATTTTTGCAATATAAAGACATTTATAAATAGTAAGTAATTATGACAAAGATTTTATTTTGAAATTGTAAATTTGTAAGAGTCATACTAGATTCAAGCATTAAAGAATCATCTAAAAAATCAGAAATAATCTTTCATAGAAAAAATAGCAAGAAATAAATACTTGATTATATGATTTAATAATGATACAATGATATATAATATACAAGAAAAGTCTTGCTTATGTAGCTAAGGTGAAAGGGTAAGACAACATAAGACTATGATAAGTATCACAATCATACAACATAAAACACAAAAAACAAATAACTTAAAATTGCTCTAAGTAAACTTCACTTGGTGGAATAGAACCTACAATGTTGACCAGTTAGGCAATATACCCCATGCATATGAATACTTCCCTTCACTGCAACTTAGGGAGAAACAAAAAAAATAAAAATAAAATAAAAAATGCAAATATATCTCTCACAAAACAAATTAAAGGAGAAAACTCTTAGGAAAAAACTTCTTTTCAAAAGAGAGAAAAAATAAACCAAACATGAACAAGTGATGAAAGGAGGTCATCTTGAGACCCTCTAAAGACTAGATCAATTATC
Organism: Cryptomeria japonica; assembly: GCF_030272615.1. NCBI lineage: Eukaryota > Viridiplantae > Streptophyta > Pinopsida > Cupressales > Cupressaceae > Cryptomeria > Cryptomeria japonica. The sequence continues at coordinate 267,205,544 of NC_081405.1, read as the reverse complement.
AATGTATGATACAATAGTGTTTGTAGAAGAAACTCCAACTCCAAAAGGAGAGATGGGAGAAGAATTCTCATTATAAGTTCTTTTAAAACCTACTCAAATTTTCATATGTTAGAATAAATGGAAATCATTATATAATGATGTCAGATCAATCTAAAAAGCCATGGAAACTCATGAAGAACAATCTCTAAAGGCAAAGATGATGATGTGTTAATTAGTGTGTTTTAAGTGCCATCAAAGATGACATAGCTAAATTTTTAAGTGTGTTTTGGATGTACACATAAAAGATAAAGAACCAAAAAGCGGCCAAAACCACTTTTTTGTCTATTTTGAATATAATGCAAGAGTTTTGACAAAAGAACATAAATCAAAGTCTAAGGTTTAGTATTTTGTTATATATAGTAAACATTGATGTGATGCAATAAATATAGATAATTTGCATATGCAATAGCTACAAATATAATTATAATAAATTGCATGCATTCATATATATTAATATACACTTATATAATCATATATTCATATATTTTAATATCTTATACATGTTCTATAATTAACTCCTCATGATATACTCTCACTTATCATCTTCATATTTCTTACATATACTCAACTTACATGATTCCACTCTATTCCATACACCTATCTCCCACTTTTCCCTTCTTTATATAGCCTTTGAATGCCTTAATATTTTTCCAACATATCCCTTCATAATAATACTTAATTATCTTATTTCTATGAATTTACATTTTCTCCTATGATATTTTACACTTCAATATCTTATTTAAGCATATTAGAGGTGTTTTAAGGCTATTTAAGTGATATAAAATGGATATGTGGGCCTATAAATGACCCAAATTACATTTTTAGTATCACATAGCTCTTTATCTTTCAAACATTCTCCCCAAGCCTAAATTTTTTTCTTGTCCTCAATATGACCTAGTGAAACCACGTGTATACTTCATGACTATCTTTCTTGCCATGGTTCCTCCTCAATAATAGTCTTCTTGGTATGTTCTAATTTCTTTAAATATGAACACCACCTTAGTGTTCTTAGCAACACTATCTTTGGCATGCTCTAACCTTACTCAAATATTCAAAGTTTTCATGATTGATATTGATTTTGACATATGATATTTTTACTAGAATAAAATTTTAAATATATGTCATATTTTGTAAATTAAATCCATCAATCCATCCATAATTCATTTGAATATAATATTTCATATGTTTTTTTCTTTCACTTTTTATTCCAATGCATAACATCTATAAAATTGCCTTTATTTCTTTGAACACTTGCATACCTTATGGATTCATACTTTAGCCTCACACTTGGTTCAATGGGCTCTTTAATTTTTTTTTACATATCCTATTCTCACTATCATCTTAAAACCAATTGTTTTTGGACAACACTCTTGTCATTATCATCACAACTATTTGGATTTGTAGATTTGAAAACATTGTTATCTCTAACCTAATGCTATTTATCAAAATAAGTTTCAGCTATATAATATTATCAAATAATTCATCAAATGAATAATATAAACCATTTGTATCACAAGAAATATCAATAGCAAGGGCTTCGACTTTAGACACTCATTTTCTTTTTGGTATGCTAAGAAATTGAGCTAACTTATCATTTAGTGCTTTTAAAATTTAATATTTGATATTTTTATTAAACTAATTTTATTTTCCATTTTCTTTAAAAAAAATTTCTAGTTCTTAATTTTTTATTTTAAAAGTATTTTAATTCATTTTCAAGATTATCGTTTTCACACAAATATTCATATTTATATTTTCCCAACTCCTTTATCTTTGTTATCAATTATAAATTAATCGTTTTAATTTTTATCAATTTTTCTTTCGAAACACCTTTCACAAAACCCCTAAACTTTTGGAGGTCATTACTTTTGATCTAGGAAGTGGTTTGAGCATTTTTTAAACTATTTTTTTAGAGAGAACCAGATTGTGGTAAGGTTGAAAACCTCCATAGTGCAAACTATTGCGACTCAAAACAACAATGTAATTTAGGCTTGAGTCCCTTCCCTCTTTGTGTCCTACCCTTTTAAGCTCACCATTTATAGTTATTTTAAGATACTCTAAGTGGGTTTTTTATTAGTCAAAATTTTCTTATGTGTTTCCATACATCATCCCCCATGTGCTAACAATCACAAGAGCTATAGAGAAATAAGTCTATAACATCCTATGTCTGTGCAAGCTATCAAATTTTTAGACTTTTGGGGAACTCTCCATCTTGGTATGCTAATTTTACCATTCCCACCTTGTCCCTCTATCATCTTTGGATTAGATTGTACTTTCCCTTCCCAACATACCTTTTCCATCACCCCCAATATTTTATTCCTTTGCATTTAGAATTTTTTCTAATTATTTAATAATATAGTTTCAAACTATCGCTTACCCAAATATTCTTCTTGTGTCATCATTGAATTCCCAAGTATTATACTATAGACTTTCCCTTCCTATCATCCCTTCTCCACAAAATCTAAACTCTTCACCCCTAAACCTTATTTTAAGTACTCATTCATAGTCAAACCTTTTACCTTCTTATCATCTAGTACCTATTGATGCTCTGCAAAAAGGATTAGAAAATCTGTTTGATGGCAACACACACAAGAGCACAAGAAACAAACGTTAGTGTTAGCAACAAAAGATTATCCTAAACAGGCATATCAAGAGAGATATTAAGCATGAAATAGAAAGCATATAAACATAAAATGAAATAGCTAATCAAGATGCTCATAGTTGCTCCTCCCTTGTTCCTCTCCTCTCCAAGTCCCAAATGAGTGTAGCTCTCAGCAGCTTTTTGCACTATGGATGCTTATGGAGGATTGAGATTTAATACTAAGCTTCAAATATGAAATGAAAAGCTAAATACTATGCTAGAGTAGATAGTGATGCTATGAAAAAGCTCTATGCTAATGCCAGTATAACAACAATACTCTAAAATGCTTCTTCTTTTGCTTGAGGAGAAGGGTTCTATTTATAGAAGAAATAGGGAAATGAAGGGTTAAGATTGAGCAATCTTAACAAGGGTTAGGATTGAAAGTTGGGGATCCATGTGCACAATTGGCACCAATAAAATGGTGACAAGTTTCAACATAGGATTGGGTTGAGAGAAGAGGTTGGAGGCATTAAAGGCCTGAGAAGACCTCATGGTTATCTAGAAGGTAAGGGTCAAGTCTAAATTAAGATTACCCACTGGATTAAGAGTTAATCCAAGGATAAACCTTTGTGCAAATGTTTAAGAGATAATCATGGTCAAAGCATTAAAGGCTTGATGAGACCTTTGGGTTGGGTAGAGGTTGAGTCAAAACAAATGTTTTAACCATGTGGGAGGGTTGAATTAACCATTAATGGTTATTGGAGACTTTGGGGATTAAGTGGTTGAAGGTTGAAAGCTTTCAAAGGTTATCCAAGACTTTGAGGGTTAATTTGTTGAACACACAAAGCATTAATTGCTTTTCAAAGACTTTGGAGTCTTTGAGAAGTGACTCCAATTTGCTTAGGAATGTGACAATATTTAGGGGATGGATTAGGCTAATTAGGAAGGGTTTAGAAGAATCTAGAAGGGGTTTAGGCATACAAGTGGATTTTGTAGGAAAATGCAAGTGGGAGAAATTTTGGTATTTTCAATTAAAATAAAATCATTTATTTCAATTAAATGGTGTAATTTGCATTTGGATAAATATTCAAATAAATATTAATTTATTTAAATGAGAAAATGAAGATAAAGCATTTAAATGCTTGAAGACTTTGAGGGAAACCATTAAAGGCTTGAAGACTTTAAGGAAAACCATTAAAGTCTTTAAGAAGACTATAGAAGGAAGCCATCAAGTTTGAAGACTTTAAAGCCATCAAGTTTGACTACTTTAAGGGAAACCATTAAAGGTTTCAAGTGGGTGAGGATAAATAGGATTTTAAATAAATAATTTATTTAAAATAGTTGTGCAACTTGCTTTTGTAGGAAAATACAAGTGGGTGGAGGATAAAGGTGATTTAAATAAATGATTTATTTATTTAAATGTGAGAGGTGGGATTTTGGGGGTTTTAAATAAATATTAATTTATTTAAATGTGAGAGAATATTTAATTAAATAAATATGATTTATTTATTTAATTAATGGTCTGAATTTGGTTAAGTGAATTAAATCAAATAAATTGAATAATTTATTTAATTAATAGGAGAAGAGGGTTAAGATGAATTAATTAAATATTAATTTAATTAATTATTAATTGATGGTTAAATAATCAAATAAATACTAAGTATTCATTTAATTAAGTGGACAGATTTATGTGACTACATTTGCCCCTCTTTGAGACGGTGCAGTTTATCGCATCGTTTCAAAGAAAGAAAAATAGGTGTGAAGAAATGCCCCATAAAATGTAAATTTAATGGGTGGTATGCCCCCTCGAGAGATGGGCCGAATTTTTTTATTTTTATTTTTGAAAAATCGGGCGATCTCTCGAAAAAGAATGAAAAGTGGAAGGGAGGTAGAATAGAAGAAATTAGAACTAATGATGAAAGAATGAGAGAAAATGGAGTGAATATGAAGAAACAACAAGCCAGCGAGTACCCTGAGGTCATGCAAGAGATACATAGCAGATGTAGTGTGGGGTTTGGATTGATGCTATACAATTGATCAAAATTGGTTGGACAATCTGGTGCAATCGGTTTAATTGCCCCGGTCAAGTCAAAGCATGACAGTTGATGTCAGTTGGTCGTTTGAACATGATAAAGTCTGAGTAAGTGAATCAAAGTGACCTGATGGTGACTTAGACAATTGATGTAATTGCCCGATGAAGTCAAGGTATATGAAGCAAAATACTCGTTGAGACGTAGACAATTGATGTAATTGTCCGATGGATTGTGTTTGATTGGTTGATCAATTGATAGTGTGTGCGTGTGATGGATGGTTGTGGGGAATCATGGCAACCCCGTTGAGACTAGGTCATTGTGATAAATGCCTGATGTAGTCTAGGATTACCATAATCGATTACCTGTTGAGACCCGAAGATACTTGATCAGAGTATCTGTTGATAGTCTAGGTGTGTGAGAGTCGATGTATCTGTGTAGATAGAGTAACTGGCTTAATTTTGTGGATGAGTGAGGATGGGAAGCGATGAAGGGATTAGGATGATGTTGATGATCAAGATAGGGAGGGTGAGGGGGGATTTGATGTTAGATAGAAGATATGGAGGACTAGGATTGAGTCCTATGGAAGAAGATGAGTAAAATAGAGTATGCATTATTATGACTATGTATGCATGATATGCAGCTATTATGAATGTATGGATGGGTGGAATGCAACGAAATGCAATATATACAAATGAGATGGAATGACGATCCATGGTGCTTTATTTTTCATCATTGAGCTTTAAAATGTTGTAAGAAAATACAAGCAACTTGACATAAAGATTCAAGATGACCAGAGTATTTCTTACATGGATTTTGATATAGCAAGTTAATACAAGCAACTTGATATAATGGATCAAGTTGACCTGAGTATTGCTTGCGGAACAGACAAGGATTATCTCCGTTCATGCATGACTTGGATCGTCCTCCTTGATCTTAGGTTGATCATATCCTGAGACAAGTGCATACCGTACTAAGAAATAAAAACCTTTATCCAAATTGGATGAGGAGGAACCAAAGAATGAGCATTGTACCTGTAAACAAATAGTATATACATAAAGAATAAAGAATATGGATCCTTGGTAATGGTTCATGCTCATATGGTCGAGGTATACGCTGTAGTCAGCAAGCCGTAGTGATCTATGACTATATTTTTGCATACGATCATGTAGCTTGGTGAACTTCCCACGTAGACACCATTAGTACATGCCCCAGAACTTCATCGGAAATAATGCACAAACGATACAAAACAATGTTGAAAAGATCCCGATACAGATAAACAAATGAATTACTCACAAATCAACCAAGTATTTGACAGCCTAACAGAATTTTCTTGTCAAAGAAAACATCATCTTGTCTTTGTTTTGGTAAGGAAGGATGCATCCTTGTTTTAAAGACAGTTTTGGATTATTGATGTGGATTGTGTGGTTGTTTGGTAAATGGTCATTGTGTGAGTAGTTTGTCGCAATGTTTGTTTTGGTATCTGCATGGATGAGTATGTACAAGGTGTTGCCATGTTTTTGTGTGATTTTTCAATGGTTTTGTCGATGTTTTTGGATTTTGAATTGTTTTGAATGTTTTTGGTATTTTTGCGAGATATTTTTGAATGTTTTTGGATTTTTGATGATTGTTTGAATGAAGAACTTAATGAATCATAAGACAATGTAGAATCCACTTCCATCAATAGGTTAAAGGCATTGCCCCCAGTTTTAGACATGACTATGAAAAAGCGGGATGCAAGATGTATGGAGTACTATCATAATTGCAGAGGAATAACAAGCCATGGTTGATGGATGGATGGATGTATGTATGAAGTAGATGTGATCGCCACAAGTCTGAAAGATAATGGAGCCATAGCCTTTACGAGTGGCGCCTGTTTGCCAGGTTTTCACCATCGTTCTTACCCAAGGTGCCACCGGAGTGGTTGTTCACCGTTTGGATGCATGATTTTTCTTTACTTTTTTGAATGTTTTTATATTTTCTTCAGGACATTTTTCTGAATGTTTTTTGGTATTTTCTAATAGGCAGGGGAGCCTGATGCTCTGTACAGCTTATGTGTAAAACCGTTTGAGGTGCATGCTGTTGATTGGATCTGCGAGCGGTTCTCCGTCTGATGTAGCCAACTGATATGCCCCGGACCCAAATACAGCAGTGACAACATATGGGCCTAGCCAATTTGATTCAAACTTGCCTTGATGTTCTCTGTTTGGTTGGTTGCGAGGATTCTCTCGAAGAACAAGATCACCTACCTCAAATGTACGAGGTCTAACTCGGTGATTGTAGCTTCTACTCATGCACTGCTGATAGGCTTTGAGATGGTTGTATGCAGCTTGTCGCTTCTCATCAAGTAGCTCCAAGTCCTGAAGGCGTGAGACTCTGTATGCGTCATCATCAATGAGATTGTGCAAGGAAACCCTTAATGATGGTATCTCGACCTCAATAGGCAAGATAGCTTCTGCACCATAGACCAATGAATAAGGAGTTGCACCTGTAGGGGTTCGAATGCTAGTTCGATATGCCCATAGCGCTGGATTCAATTGAACATGCCAATCACGACCGGCATCATTGACTGTCTTCTTTAGGATCCTCAATATGTTTTTATTGGATGCTTCGGCCTGACCATTGCCTTGTGGGTAATAGGGAGTGGAAAAGCGGTGTTGGATATGAAATTTCTCACAAAGCTCACGGACATCCTGATTTTTGAAAGGAAGACCGTTATCTGTGACAATAGACATGGGCACACCATACCGACAGATGATGTAATTGAGGATGAATGAGGCGATCTGCTTGCCGGTGACTTGGGTAAGTGGAATAGCTTCGATCCACTTGGTGAAATATTCGGTGGCGGTAATAATGAATTTATGGCCATTGGATGAAGATGGATGGATTTTACCCACAAGATCAAGACCCCATTGACAAAAAGGCCATGGTGTTGTGATTGGTTGCAGTTCCTGGGCCGGTGCATGTATCAGGTCGCCATGAACTTGACATTTCTTGCATTTTTTGACAAAGTAGTAGGAATCCTTTTCCATAGATGGCCAATAATATCCAGCTCGCAAGAGTTTCTTGGCGAGTGATGGACCACTTGAATGAGTCCCGCAAATTCCTTCATGTACCTCTTCCAAAGCCTTTGTTATCTCACCTTGTTCCAGACATCGAAGGAGAGTACCATCAAGACCGCGTCGGTATAGGGTTTCGGCAATAATGGTATATCGAGCAGTTTGGCGAATGAAGGTTTTACGTTGGTTATTTGATTGGTTGGGAGGAAGGGTGTGATCGCGGAGATAGGTGTAGAACTCACCGTACCATGGGGATTCAGAACCAACAAGGCAACATATCATTTCAGATTCGGGGATATCATAAGCCGGGATCCAAAGTTGTTCTACCAAGAACTCGTAGCGTGTTGAATTCTGTGGAAGATCTAGTAGAGATGCGATGGTAGCCATAGCGTCAGCAGCTCGATTCTGATCTCTTGGTATCTGCTCAAAAGTGATAGTAGTAAATGATGTCTTTAGATTGTCCACCATTTGCTTGTATGGCATGAGTTTATCATCTTTGGTCTGATACTCATCTGTTGCTTGTCGAATGACTAGTTGGGAATCGCCATATACTTGCAGTTCTTTTAATTTCCATTGTATGGCTAATCTGAGTCCTGTGATCAAGGCCTCATAATCTGCTATGTTGTTTGTGCATGGAAATGTGAGCCTGTAAGACTTCGGGATGCTATCACCTTGAGGTGTGATAAACAGAATGCCTGCCCCCGAGCCGTGCCTAGTGTATGAACCATCAAAGTATAATTTCCATGACTGTGCTTCTGTAATCATGAATATCTCTTCATCTGGAAAATTGGAAATGAGAGGATGATCGCCTATGAGAGGTGCATCAGCCAACTGATCTGCAATAACTTGACCTTTGATAGCTTTACGGTCCACATACTCAATGTCAAATTCACTTAGAATCATTACCCATTTGGCCAAGCGACCTGTCAATGCTGCTTTGCTGAGTAAATACTTGAGTGGATCAATCTTTGCAATGAGTTGTACCTTGTGTGTTAATAGATAGTGCCGCAATTTAGTGGCTGCTAGGATTACTGCTAGGCAAGCTCGCTCAATAGGTGTGTAATTGAGTTCATAGCCAACCAGTGTACGAGAGATGTAGTATACAGCACACTCTTTGCCTTCTGCATTATGTTGTGCCAGTAATACACCTAATGCTGTACTTGTCGCTGAGATATAAAGTAACAACGGTCTACTTGGATCTGGTGGCATCAACAATGGTGGATTCATGAGATAGTCTTTAAGCGTCTGAAATGCTTGCTGGCATCGGGCATCCCACTGAAAGCGGATGTTCTTGTGTAGCAGGTGTGTGAAGGGGTGACACTTATCAGCCAATTGTGCAATGAATCTGCGGATGGATTGAAGCCGTCCTTGTAGTGTCCTTAGCTGACTGATATTCCTTGGAGGTGGCATGTCCATGATTGCCTTAACCTTTGCTGGATCGACCTCAATACCTTTGCTTGAGACAATGTATCCTAGAAGCTTCCCGGAGGTCACTCCGAAGACACATTTCTTTGGGTTGAGTCGAACATGGTATTGTTCTAGTCTATCAAAGATTTTATCTAAGATGTGAAGATGTCCTTCTCTAGTAAGTGATTTTGCTAGTAAATCATCCACATAATCTTCCATTATAGTATGCATCATGTCATGGAAGATGGTGGTCATTGCTCTTTGATAGGTCGCTCCTGCATTCTTTAGACCAAAAGGCATTACATTCCAGCAGTATGTGCCCCATGGACATGTGAAGGCTGTCTTATGTTGGTCCTCTGGTGCGATCTTTATTTGATTGTATCCTGAAAAGCCATCCATGAGTGAAAGCATGGCATGTCCTGCTGTCAAATCTACTATGATGTCAATATTTGGTAGAGGGAAGTCATCCTTAGGACATGCTTTATTTAGATCTCTGAAGTCTGTACAAATGCGGATGCCCCCTTTTGGTTTGCCAACTGGCACAATATTGGAGATCCATTCTGCATAATCAATTGGTCTAATGAAACCAACATCCAGGAGTTTCTTGAGTTCTGTTTTGACTAGCACGGCAATCTGAGGATGCATCTTACGAAGCTTCTGCTTGACAAGTTTGGCTCCTTTTGCTACTGTGAGATGATGCATGACTAAATCAGGATCAAGCCCAGGCATGTCTGCATATGACCATGCAAAGTTGATCTGACGCTGTTGGAAGAACTCTATAAATTGAGGCTGTTCCTCTGGAGTGAGAAGAGATGCCAGATGTATGATATGAGGGTTTTCAGGAGTCCCCACATTGTATTCTTTAGTCTCCTCAATGAGGATCGTTGATCGTTCCTGTTGTGCATTAGCAGGGAGAATGTCAAACCCTTCATCCTCAGGCGCCTCAGAGAGGTTTTCACCATTGGATACGCTCTTTCTTTTTACTTTTATTGGATCAAACAGTGCCACAGTGTGGTTTTCACTGGAAGATCCATGTTTTAATGTTATATTTTTGCAGCTGAAGGGTTTGGCATCCGCCCCGAAGTATGCTGCGCTATTAAGTTCAATGGCGAATCCAGCTTTGTGATCCCCGCTTGGTAGATTATCCCTTAATTCCAAAAAGTCAATGATAGCCTCATCGTTTTGGAAGAGGTCAAGACATGGGGGATTTGGTTGGTTCCATTCGATGAGTTCAGGGTGGATAATGGGCATTACTTCATCGATTAAGTTAAGTGCGGGAGATGTATCAGTGAGGGTTAAGACAGTGTGGTGAAGGTCGTTGATGGTACTCTCCCTGTCAGAATCAGGCGTAGGATGAGACGTAGGGTCTGTGGAAGATGTTTCCAGCTCAGGTACCCAAGTGGTCTTTATCTGTGCTTCTCCATAAATAGGGATGTCTTTGCGTGGCGGAGGTGGTGATGTGTCTTCCTCATCTGAAGTGTTAAGCTGTACAGAATCAAATTCCCACTCATGTGAGTCGGTCTCTGAATCACTTTCCAGCATCCGATTGCTATACCATACTGGGATGTCTTTAGAGTTAAACACGGCAGGTGTGATTGGTTTATGTATCTTTGTAGTGATCGGTGCTTCAGGAACCGTGATGGGGTTTAAAGGATCTGGTACAGGAAGTATCGACAGTGTTGCCTTAGTGGCTTCTGTTGGAATGGCTGGTGCCATAGATGCTGCTACGGGTTCTGAGATAGTTGCGGCTGCTATGGGTGTTATTGATGGGATTACTGGTTCGTTTGGTGGGATGATTGGTATTGTAGATGGTTGTGGTGGGTTTGTGAGCCTCGATGGGGCAGTGGGGATAGTGTTTGATGGTGCTTTGATTATGAAAGGTGTCCTCTTTGCAGTAGGCGGGCAAGATGGTTTGCTAGGTTTTCCTTTGAATCTGAGTTTAGGAAGGATCTCTTTTTCAAAACCTAGGCCTGTATTACCTTTGGGCTTGAATTCTGGTAGCAGAGGTTCATGTCGTCCTTGGTTGCAATATCCCAAAGCACTTTGACCATCATATCCCATTCTTTGCATAATAAGGAGGCCTTTACCATATTGTTCCGTAGGAAGTGTAACTCGCGGTATGTCAGTGGTGATGGGATCTTTATAGATCCAGTCCGCTAGGTCCTCATCTTGTGTTTCTTCCTCTTGACTCTTTCCAAGGACGAAAGGTGTCAAAGCACATGCTGGTATGTTTAGTGGTTGCTGGAGCAACTGCTGTGGTTTACCATGTGTTCTAGGAGAAGTGGGCATTTGTCCCACACAAAAGAGCTGACTCAAGTTGTATTCTCCAGGACCTTCCTCTGCGATTTTCATCTTAAGCTTTTCTTGCTTGGGTATAGGGGTGTTTGAACTAGCAAGAGAGGCGGGATTTACATATGATGTGGAGGAAATGGCTTCCCTATTATTAGGAACAGTAATTTCTGGTTGATGGCTGATATTATGGCAAAATGCAAAGGGATTTGCATCGCCCAGGATTGTGATCTCTGCACCATTATGTGGGAACTTGATACATTGATGGTAGGTAGATGGAACAGCTTGCATGGCATGTATCCAAGGTCTCCCTAATAATAGATTATATGGCAGAGGAAGGTCCAGAACCTGACAAATGATATGCTTTACCACAGGGCCCACTCGGATTGGTAGTACCACAGCTCCTTTGGACGAACGCTCTGCATCATCATAGGCCTTGATGGTGATCTTCTTGCGAGGATCCACTGATTCTATTGCATATCCCAATGCTGTGACCAACTGTAGTGTACAGATGTTTAGGCCTGCTCCATTATCGATCAAGACTCGCTTGATCCTGTGTTGGTTGACGAAGCCTTCAATGTGGAGTGAGGCGTTATGAGGTTGCTGGAAGGAAGAGTTGTCACTTTCAGAAAAAGTGAGACAAGGTGATGACTTTAGACTTCCAACCATGGCTTGAAATTGGTCCGTATTTAGATTTGCAGGGACTGACGCCTCTTGGAGTGCTTGATCCAAGATTGTTTTATGAGAGGGTGACAGACGCAAAAGCTCCAAAATGGATATAAGTGCAGGGGTTTTGTCTAATTGTTCCACAAGATTGTACTGCTTTGGGACGGAGGTGGTGCCTTGTGGAGCTGCCTTGATGGTGACCTTGCCACGACGTGTAACAACATTGCAATTTGAGGTGGGATTTTTGAAGGTTATGGTTGCAATTTGTTCACTGGCATCATACAGGTGATTTACAGTGTAATTATACGCAGCTTGCGTATAATCAGTGGTATCAGGACCTCAACTGGACGTCGAAGGACCCCTTTGATCTTGCGATGGAAGTGGATTCTTGAACATCTGATGATCATTATTGGTTGTTTTTGGGTCATGCCCTTCAATTTCAATTTCTCCTCGGTCAATAAGATCCTGAATGAGATCTTTCAATCGGTGACAATTACTTGTCTTGTGTCCTCTTCCTTGATGGAACTCACAGTGTTCAGTATCTTTCCACCATGCTGGTTTGACTTGAGGCTCATAGTTTGATAGCTTAGGTAGAGTGACCAAATTTTGAGAGAGGAGTTGTCGCAACACTGTTTCAATGGGTTCCCCTAAGGGAGTGTATGTGCGTTTTTGTTTTTGTGGACGAGGTCTTGGTTCATCATGAGATGTGATGCGACCTTGATTAAGAGGAACATTTGTGTTATTTTGAGGTGGAGGATTTTGTCCTGCAAACCGAACCACAGGTTGTGCATTTTGGACAGTCCGAGCATCCACAACTCCATCGTTGACGATGTTCTTATTCTTGTTCCAGAAGTTCGGTTTATCGCTATTGAAGCGCGGGCGAGGAGCATCTTTTGGTTCATTAAAGATTTTGATGAGTCCTTTTTTGATGAGTGCCCTTTCACATTTTATACCCTTGGTGATCATATCGTTAAAAGAGTCTGTGTCTTTGACATCCAGGTGAAATTCCATTTCTTCGTTTAAGTTGGAAATGAAAATTTCCACTAGTTCTCGTTCAGGTAACTGAAGAGAACGTCTGCTAGACATTTGGCGCCATCGTTGCAGGAATACTGCGAATAATTCACCTGGTTTTTGTTTGGTGTTGCATAGATCAGCCATGGTGATGTCGCGTTCAATATTATAAGAGTAATGAGATAGGAACTTCTGGATGAGTTCCTCAAATGTTCTAATGCCACCTGGAAGTCGGGAAAACCATGATGTGGTTGTTCCTCCCAAGCTTTGGGGAAAAAGGCGCATTAGGTATGTGTCCTCATAAGCTACTTCAAGACAAGCAGAATGAAATTCTCGGACATGATCACGGGGATCCCCCTTTCCTCTATATTTTTCAAATTTGGGTGTTTCAAACCCGCGTGGAAAGGGTGGCATATAAAGATTCCTATCAAACGGATAGGGACAGATGTCGTTAAGTGAAAATTGATTGGTCTTAACACCACTATGAAGTTGTTGGGCGAGATTCACGACTTGTTGCCGCAACATCTCCATTTCATTTGGAGGAGGAGGTGGTGGGTTACCTCGAGGGATGTTATATCTAATGGGATCTCTACGTCTTTCCTCCTCATGGCAACTTTGTCTTTCTGATGCTTGTCTTAATTGGGCAAGATCAAAGTCTGAGGGGAGTTTGGCTCCTTCTTGAGCGAGTCTTAAAAAGTGAGCATCCGCATTGCTCCTTAATATTTCATCAAATAATCTGTTAAAATGAGGGTTATGCTGAACCCTTTCGATTGTTGAAGGAGTGGGAGTACTTGGGTTTTCGTCATTCACATTTCCTCCAAGTGCTTCTTGAAATTCATTGAGGTTGTCCTCTTCTTCCTCAATTTCTATTTCTCGTTGCCTTGATCGTGATCGGGTTTGAGCCATTTTGTTTGCAAGTTTGTTTTGAAGTTGATTGAAGATGATGATGAGTTGGTGATGAAATGAAAGATTGATGGTTGGTGGATTGTAGATCTCTAGCACTCTAAAGGTAAATGTAACCAGAATTCTTTCTTTGAATTGCTTGTTTGTTTTGATGATTTTGGATGTGATAAGGTGTAGAGAAATCTGAGATGTGTTACAGATTTTGACTACCTAGTAATGAGAGGATTCACTCATGAACTAGTTTTAACCTGCGTAGATGTGTCTCTTAGGATGAGCTTATCCTAGATGTAGAAACAATCTAAAAGTGATGTGATGTGTTTGATTTCAAGCAATATCTAAAAAAGGAATCTTGGGACAAGAACCTCTTAATGTTTTGAGAGTTTTGGGATGAATTGATGATGGAAAAATGATGTATGAATGAGATGATGGATGTTTTGTTTTCAACTTTAATAAAAACTTTGTGTTACAAATGGAACAAACTCTACTTCTTCCCTTTCAGGCGTTGGTGGCATTTCTCGAGCTATGTTGTAGGTGATACAGATGTTTGGGAAGAAGTTGGGATTAATCTTTCCTCCTTGATTTTTGTGATAACTCAGAGCTCTATATTGCATAAAAGCTCTGCGGTTCAATGATTCGGAATCAAACTCGTTTGTTTTACCTTGAAGATAGAGACGCATGCGATGTAGAAAGACTCTATGTGAGACAAAGATTTGTCTATTGAGATAGAAGAATTTCCTCCTTTTGATCAAAGCCTTTGAGCTTAATGGTCTTCTTTTCAAGGTAATATTCTGATGACACTTCTTCTTTCGCAAGATGTGAAGAATGGTCATAAATTTTTGACTCTTTGTTTGTTTGTACCTTGTTTTTGATGTTTTTGGTTGTGTTGACAAATGTTGGATGAATACTTTGTTTTTGGGATTGATTTTCTGATTTTTCTTTGACAAGAAAACAAAGCAAGCACACAAACACAAGAATGTTGCCTCAAAAGGCACAAATGAGTATGGGTCTAGATCAACCCAATCCTTGGACTTGTTTTTGACCCTTCCTTTAGATTTATTTTAAGGTGTAATTCCAAAGCCTGAAGTCGGCTCAATTTGCACTAGGTCTGTAAAACGAACACACTTCAAACACTCTTTATCCCTAAGGTCAAATGGCCAGTTGTGATAAATTTAGCCCACATCTTGATATTTCTTCGACTTTGGTACTACATACCTTATGAATCCCGCCATGGCAGGTAAGGATGTGATATACTAAGTCTTGCACGAGCATAACAAATAGATGATCCCTATGATGGGGGAGTCACCACTTTTATCAAGCCACAAGTGACTTTTCAAAAAGCTATGTTTCTACTCAAGGAAATATGTATGGTGAGTATCTTGGGAGCAAAACCATCTATGCTCTTGCACTAAATTATATCTCAAATATCCTCAATCAATAGAACAGGTGGGCTACTACTTAAAGGTGTTTAGTCATGTTCGATGGCTTTGGACATAAGTTCATTCTGCAGTGACTCACTTAAGAGCCTTGTAACTGGTGGTGGGGCCCATTTGTCCTTTCGGCCAGTTACACTGTAGGAACAGCTATACCCAAGGCTACAGCTTTCACTCTCACCTGATTTCTATAGCGGCTCGAAGGATTTACCGCTCGAGGTCGTTCCCAAGAGTATCGATCCCTTGGCAGGCCTCTCTTAAAAAGATAAAATTTGAGCGTTACTAACACTTTTCTCTTGCACCTAGGACCACGAAAGCCAAGGGAGAGGATAGTGTGTGTTAGAAGTAGGACCACTCAACCAACTCTTTGCACAAGTGTGCCAAGCACGAAAAACACTTGTTCTTTTTAATCTATCATTGCAATGTGATCTAACTATTTGGAGATGTTGCTCCAACAATCATGGTGTTCTTTTTAATTTTCAAAGGCAATTGTTTGAGTAAACTAGAATTTGAAAATCCTGGTCAACTTAATGAAAAACACGTTTGCATGAAGTAAGATTGCTTTAAAAATGAGACAAGTTGATTGTGAATTTTATTTGCACCAAAAATGGAAGTGTGGATTGTGAGTTTTATCTTGATGCAAGAAATAAAATTTGCCTTGTTGATTTTAAGCACCAAAACGAAGTTTGTTTCCTAACTTGCAAAAAAAAAAAAAAAAAAGTTGTTTTTGTATAAGTTTGTGGTTCTTTTTACCTTTGAACAATGAAATTCTTTTTAAGAGCCCCAAACAAATGTGTGATTCTTTTTCAAAAGCCCAAATTTGAAATGTGAAGTTAATTTTAAACCAAAATAAAAAGTGAATTCATTTTTAAAACCAACTTAAAAAACAAGTTAGTAAAAAATATAAATCTACTCTTTAATCTAATTTAAATCTGCACAAAAGAGAAAAATAGTTAGTAAAATCTGCCTATTTGGTGGGCTTCTACAAGCCTAAATTTTTTATTTTTTTTTTGGTTACAAGGTGATTTGTACAACGTTTTGTTACAATAGCGCTAGTCTGCGTTTGAACAGAGGCACTATTTAACACAAACGTATTAAAAGAAAGGGAAAGACAGAGAAGGGAAAAGCACTGAAACAGGGGGAATAGCGCCAAAATAATGCCAAACGCACCAAAACAGTGTCAAAATCGCAACCTGTGTGACATTTTCAACATTCAAACATGTTATTGGTTAAAAAAAAAAAATGATCTTTTTGGTGTTTGGATTCACGTCGGGTTCACCAAATGATGCTCTGCAAAAAGGATTAGAAAATCTGTTTGATGGCAACACACACAAGAGCACAAGAAACAAACGTTAGTGTTAGCAACAAAAGATTATCCTAAACAGGCATATCAAGAGAGATATTAAGCATGAAATAGAAAGCATATAAACATAAAATGAAA